>NC_071976.1:30225282-30376756 GCF_026283585.1 Hylaeus volcanicus
GACCTCTTTCTCTTTCACTATCTGTCCTTTTCTACGTTCGACGCTCGACTCGTGTCAAGTGTTGACACATAAAAACCTCGAGCGCAATGTTTTGGTTCTCCGATTTTGCATGCCTCCTTCAGTCGTTGCCGTATCTTCTAATGTTTTGCCAACAAACTTCGAGTGTAGAGAAGGACAGCGAATGAAGAAGAACATTTTTTATTTTACAATTTCTATCTTTTGTTTGAAATCATGCTCAGAATGTAATTGCAATATTGTAATATTTTTAAGAAAAAAGAAAGACGAAAGTTTGTATCGTGTTATTTAAATTTTCTGCCTTAAACTCTGCGTAATAGTTGCAGTTCATGCGACCAGCGGGAGGGGGCAAATCCAAGTTTTCGCCATTCTATGGAACCAGAGCGGAACAGAATGGAGTCTGGATCGTGGACCGTCGCGATTTACCGTACGGTGTCCTTCCATTACCTTCGTTGAAATTGCACGTCAAAGATTGTGCAAGAAATCCCCGCTCCCTCCACCACAGTCAGCTTTCTCAGTTTCGTTCACCGCGGTGATTTTTCTCCTCAGTTTCTCTTCTCTTCTTTTTCGTTGCGATGGAATGCCGATTAAGATGAACGTCTGAATATTTAGACTTGGAAGTGTAATAAGACGTAATAAAGTTGTGGCATCGCGACGTACTCGCTATCGGAAATATCGATCGAAACATCTGACAACGAGTTACAGAAAACAAAAGACAGTTGCCTACTCATTCGTGAAGGAACACGCGGTCGAATGCGAACGACATAAAATAAATACATATGTAGTATTCCACACGGGTGAAACCGCGGAATGCAGCTAGTACTCTACGTATAATAATAGCATATAATAATAGCATCGGAGTTTGGAAATAGCCGAGGAGATAACGAGATAGGTCAAGGTTTAGAAAGTTTCACGACGGATGCATAACTTAGAACCTAGGATAATGCAGGGTTCGTAGGTGGCCAGGTTCAAGGTGTTCTCGGCAATCTAAGAAGTCACGCACAGGTTAATCGAATTACTCGGAGCTATCTGCACACGGAGGCTCAGGCTCAAGAGTTCACAGCTTCCTAACCGTAACCACAACACCGTCAAGATCTTTCAATTGGACGACACCCCGTTGCACGGGTGGCTAATCGGAAGGTAGCGTTAATATCCCCCGAAATACTTTCGCGTGCGTGCCAGACGACGTCGCGTCGTTTCTCGTCCTCCCGCAGGCGGAATTCCACGCGAAAACGACGATTTCCTGGTTCAAGTGCAACTGTGTCGAATGCTCAGGCATTCCTCGTCGCCGCAGAAAAAATTTAGACGACATGGAAACGACCTCCGCGACGTGGCTGCATGGCTGGCCGCGCCGCGGAGCGTATTTATGCGCCGAGCATTTATTACGACACGACGCGACGTTCTGCATCTAATAACCTCTCCTCACCGGCGCGGCGCGGCGCGGCGCGCGGCGTAGGCTGCGAGAACAGGCCGCGATACTTGTTCCAACCGAACGCCCATGGCCCGTTAGTCTTCTTCTTTCCCCGCTCCGTGGTTCGCACTCGTGTCCCGTCACGTGTTTCTCATTTTCAATTGTACTTTCTCTCTCTCTCTCTCTCTCTCTCTCTCTCTCTCTCTCTCTCTCCCCCTCTCCCTCTCTCTCTCAAACATCCCCAGCATGCGCCGCACGCAATTAATGTCACGGGTGACTGTCCCGCGCGAGGGAAATTAAACTCGCGAAAGATTGGCCGCCAGCGGGATCATTTGTCTGTTCCATGGAGGCTCGTGTAACTCTACAGGAAATTCGAGCGAGTTATTAACGTAGGACTCGACGATAACGAATTAATTGGATAAGAGGATCGTGTGAAAAGTTTGGCTATTCCGTGACTTCGATTGGGTAAGTCTTGGTATGTTGGTTTAGATCCTCTTTAGAAGAATGTAAATTATATTCAAGTACTGGCATCCAATTGAACATGTACCATACAACAACCCGCACACTTAACAATTATTGTTTAAACAGTACCATCAACGATAGTTGTATAAATCATTGCAGCTCTCGAGTTCTCGTGCGTACATTATTCCGTGCTCTCAACTCTGTAACACTCGACCTTTGCACTCGTTCAACTCTCAAAACTGCTTCTCAAACGCAAAGTAACAGACTGCGTCATTCTTATCACGCACAGACTATCGGTAAGAACCTTCTTAAGTAAATATCTGCTCCAACTAGTAATTTCTACAAGCCATTCGAGTGGCTCGATACTTATGCATCAGTAGCACGAGATGCACCTGGCCGGTTCACGAGCCATTGCCCTTCTTCTTCGAGTATATTATATTCAGAGAAATTGCGCACGTGATTGTTATTCCGTATGATATTTTTCGACACATGAATATAATTTTATTAATTTGATTAAGAAACATGCAATCAACTAAAATATTCCCTGCTTGAACTTCATTTCAGACCCTGTTCAGAAAAATTCTACAAATAAATAAAGCAACATAACAAGCATATAAAATAAATAAAAGCATGTTTCTTTGTCGTTTTGCCTCGTCAATTTTCCATAATTTTCTAAAGCATTAGAGGTCGATGTTACCCGTTACACAACTAATTGCTAAAGATGGTTTACATGTGAATACGAATTGTAAGCAAATGCTTGTAGCATAGTATATTTTTCTTTCAAAAGGTACTCTGTATATATTAGATGGTACAATTTATCCAAGAGAGCCGAGACAAGGACATTAGGCAAATGCATATAGCTAACTATATCGCGATTCCAAAAAGATTGAAACTATTGTCGAACAACATACACTTGACGGTATATTCTACGTGTTAAACTCATCAGATACGAACATAGTTGAATTCCTGTCTGGACTAATGTCGACAGATACGATTTGCACCTCGTTGCTTTCCTTCGCGTTCCTATCGTGTTTTACTATTTTCTTCTACCCCGAGCACTTCTGTTTCCCTCCTGCATAACGCGTCGCGTATTTCTCGTCGTTAATTGTTGTCGCGGCCACCGTGACATGCATTTTGCTTAACGAGCCTCGCGTGTAATGCAAAACCGCATACCGCGTTCCCGTCGGCGCCCGATGAAAATAGCACCCCGTTAAGCGAAATATTGATGTTCAGCGTTGCTCCGCGTCGCGTATCGGAATTAATTATCAAAATTTAATATTCGTACGTTAAATCAGTTCAAAGTACAATCGCGGTTGGTATGTGAAACCATTTCTGACACGATGGAAACTAACGGTGGTTGTTTCGCTGTACAGACTGTTGGCAATTTCTCATCCCAGTCCTCTCTTTTCCGCTCGCGTCATGTCACGCGTTTCTCACTCTGAATTGTGCCCGCGGAACGTAGCTTCCTACGAAGCTTGTCGCGTCTAATTATTACAAAGAAAATATTGTTCCGCGGAAATACCACCCACGAAGGTCTTTTCGCTATTTTCGCTATTTTCCGACCACTTGTGATAATCTCATCGTGGATGGGGGAATCGTGGATGGAAAATTATTTTTGCTTGCTTTGGATCGATCGCTCAGATCTGATCTGGTTTTATGTGGCTGCAAGCTATCCAGTATTTTGGAGAAATTAATCCACGTGTTTAGAAACCGTCTCGAAGAAAACGAGTTCAGTTTCGCAACACGGTGCCAGACGAATTTTCGACTAGTTAAAATTCCATGGGCGTGCGACGGTCATGGTTTCCGGTTCCTCCGACCCAGAAGTAAAATCGACAATACACACCGTGCATAATTACATTTATATTGGCCGTGCACGTGGCCGATCGTGACGCGTGTCGTGCACGCACGCAGGTCTGTAAAAAAGATTTCGATGACCCACATTCGTTCTTACCCGAACATATTCGTTCTGGTCACTGGTCGAAACTGAATTCACGTGGTTTAATTACGGTTTAGCCGACTCGTAGACCCGTTGTGTGTTCCCTCTGGTCGATAGTGCACGAGATTCGACGATTTTTCACGGTTACCATTAACGATGATGTTAGCGCTCAGAATTTCCGCTTTCTAGATGACGAACGGAAATCTTCGTCACGGTACTTTGTTCGTCGCTCGATACACACAGCAAGGTCAAAATTAAATTATAATTTAGATTTGTGAGTTGACAAATTGAATCGAATATATAGATAACGGTATTATTGGAGTTGTCTTTCCTTCTAAATATTTCTTCGTTTGTTTCGCTTTGTAAAGTTTCTTGCTAATTTCAGTAGAATCTTTGTTTGCTTCTCTTGGATTATAATTGTCTTTGCGATAAATACATTTTTCTTTGTTATTTAAACAGCGAAACAGGATCAGAAATAGGAAAAAAAAAAATGTTCTCGAACCAAAGATATCGCAGAATTCTCCTCGCTCTCTGAGACTCTCCACTACACGAACAAAGATCTTACAAGTTAACCGGGGAGCGCGATCGCTTGTACTTTGGCGATAAAATCGTCCCCAGCAGCCTGGACGTTGCGTAAGCCGATCTCGCAATTACTTGTAATTCATTCATTCGGCCGCAGTCACTGGGTCGATCTGGAAACTTTAATTACGAGTTATCGAGTTTATCGTCTCGATTACATTGTCTCGTAGTTAATCGTGCGGCCGCGATCCACGCTGGCGGCGGCGTGTGCTGCGTCGACGTAGATCGTTTGCACCATCTTTGCCAACCCTATCTGTTTTGCCGTGTCTGGTTTCTGCAACACGTGCATTACGTATAAGCGCATGCACGAAACGCACGCTAGAAACTTTTCACCCATGTCCCAACACGGGTGCACCGCTTCTTTTACCAAGAACGCGGCAAACGTTCGCACGTTATGAAACGCCCAGCCGTTCGTATCTCTGATACAGGGCTTCTCAAACCTTGTCACCTATTATTTGAGTAAAGTTCAGCATCCTCGTTGCGATGTGTCATCGCGTAAACTAATCTCATTAAATATTTCCCAACAGTCGACTAAAGATGTAACTATCGATTAAACGTCTCGTTTAAATTGCTACACGTTGTTTGCTCGCCACCTATTAGTCGACTAAAGTTTAGAGCTGACAACGAATGCGGAAGGAATGGCGAATAATCGAAGGCTGCGCAGAATTCAAGGAGTCACGTTTAGCGAATGCATGTACCGCGTAGAGGGGCCACGAGGCCGTCACTGCGCAGACGTAGATCGACAAGAGAGGGAGCACCGTAATACAAAATAATTAAATCCTCAGTCATCGGCCGTCCTTTGTCGGCGAAGTTATGTCGCGTCGGTAATTTCGCGATCGACCACGTTCGAGTGATACTAGGAACATCCAATCCCAGTGGATCTGTCGTTCCGAGCAGGATCGGTGTGTTTGTGTTGAATCAAGTTCGTGTCGACGTGACGATTCAAATTCCCCATCGGTTCTTTTTCGCGAATTTTCGATTAACGCAATATAACATGTAACATATATAACTGTTCGAGTCGTTTTCTTATCTGTTTCACGCGTTACGTCTGTGGGGACGATACTCGCGTCTTTGAAAATTTCAAAGTATCAGTGTTTGTACGTCAAGAGTGATTTTTTAGTGTGTGATTCGTCACGGATTTGGAGTATAACATGACGAATAGTCTTTGTTTAGAAAAGTGAGTACTCCATATGGATTTAACTACATAGTTTTTAGTGAAGCGCAAATGGTTAACGTTAATCTTCCACGCATCAAAACCCCCAGATAAAACTCCCCGCTATAAAACCGAGCGATAACAAATTATTACGGCTCTTCTTCTATAAATTACTTTCCCTATATGTATACCTAGCTCCAGTCTGGATCAAGTAAAAATCCACTAACCACAAACGTAAATCTCTATAATCGTGTATCGTTGCAGTCCTCCGTTATCTAATTTCCTATACGTGTTCAAATATACGTCGAGATAAAAAAAATTGAGAGGTGAGATTATGTCGATTGCACGGAGAATAAAAGAAATCGATCGATCCTGTATTCATCCTCTTATCCCCGGTAAACGTATTCGCATTAAAATTAACGGCTAGCGATCGAGGTGGTATCAAGGTTGATAAATGATTCGCGGTGCGAGGCGAAAACCTGGGCACCGTGTTTTCGCTGTTCTTTTTTTTTCCGAACGATAGAGCGCATTTCGGCGTTTATTTGCACGTAGCGCGCGGGATACGATGATTATGCCCGTGGCATTTTGCAACTTTGTTCACCCTTTCGCCATTTCTGCGGCACATACACCTTCCCTCAAAAGTTTCTAATCGTTTCACTCGACGTGAAGGGGATTTGTTGTACTTGGGGTGTTGAAATGTAACGAACAATGAATTTGTTTTTATTTGTCAGTTCTTTTAAGTTGTAAAGGGAAACCGATTCGTTTTTATTCTTCAATTTTTTTAACACTTTTGGAGAATATAGTTGAATAGAAATTTGATCATTTCCTGAGATTATAGGAGTAGAATCGTAACGATTAGAAAGGAATAGAATGCTTAATGCATCGAATTTTCGATGACCTTGTATCCTTTTTATATGTACGTAAAGATCTAAGAAGTCGATTTATGTGTAGAAATCGTATCATATGTGTATGTGTATACATATACGTACAGCCCTCTATTAAACCTCTACAAAAGTCCAGCAATTGTTCTGTTAAGAAAAAGACCTGTTACCATAATTGAGTGGTCTTTGCGACCAACAAAAGACACACCAGTGCTCGCTTTTCAAACTTTCAAAATAACATCAAAAGGACACTTGACTATTTTTGTAAAGGAGGGAATGTAGAGTGAGTGTTGAGGGCCAAATAATGAAATAAAGTCTAGAGTTGAATTGTTTCGGTAGGTGCGAGCATTTGTACACTAAAGAGGTATGCCGTGGCAATACTTTCGTCCGGCACTGTACATTAACCGTACGTTCACGGAACGGTCCTTCTACCCACGATTAAGCGCGGTCCACGCTCCTTTTCGTCGCACGCGCCGCGTGTGGTACACTCGTGACCGGCCATTTCATAAATTGGATTAACGGTCGTGGAGGCCGGATAATTGACCCGGCTTGTAATTCGTACGTTCGTTCCTCTCGGCCCTTTGTTGCGTGTACCCTTCATTATTCTTCAACCGCAACGCCGAATACGTGCATACAGTTGTTTCTTCTCCCCGACCTTTTTTCTCTACCCTGCTTTTTCGTTAATCATCCCACACGGCGCTGATCGATCGTCATTTTGTTGCACCGACGTTGATTAGCCTTGGGAAATCTTAGCACTCCTCTCAGAAGAGACTTTAATGTTCGATGTATCGTGATACGAGTAATAATTTCGGTTCCCAGCATTGTATTTGCATCTATCTTGCAACTTATGTTTTTCACTTATTTTTTTAAAAATCAATAATCATTTAATTAAATATATTTATGTCTAGTTTAAATTAAATTTAATCGACCGTTGTTTAGGTAAATTGGCCAGATTAGTAAAATCGAGTTACGAGTAGCGAGATCTCAGCTCCGCCTTGACGAACGCAACTCGCGAGCGATTCGCTGGTGGTTATGATTCCGTAGTTGTTATCCTTGACGAGTTTCTTGTACACGTGCGCGGAAACGTGCAGTCGTATTTGAGTGTAACAAAAGGAGAAGTAGAGTTGCATGGAAAAAAAGCTCTCATAGAAATCTAGCGGGTGAGTGATACGCGTTTGTTTAGAATTCATCTGACTCGACGGTTGCCTTTCAAATCTTATTTGACTTGGGGTCACGGTTTCTGTCGACTCGATGACGCAGCCGAATCGTGCGATTTCGAAAAGCTAATTCCAAGTTCGGTCAGCTAGCTGGTCACCGGTCACCGGTCACCGGGAATTAGGCGTCAGTTTTTCCCATTCACACGTTTTACGCGTATCCTTCGTGTTTGAAATATTAGAATATTCAAGTAATTACTGTGACAGCTCTACAAAAAAAAGCCTGTATTAAAATAGAAGAAATGAAATGGAAGAGGACTTGCTGAAAATTAGTGAATTAACTTTGGTTACGAGATTATTTCCCATGTAAAGAGCAAGCACAGAACGTAAGCTGAGAAATTACACGCGTTTTCTCGTGTTCGATTCAGTTAGGGGTATGTTGACGTCAGTCATTAGTCGGTAGCCAGGAAAGTAATTAAAGCTGTCCAACACATTTGATCGTGGAGCGCTGACGTGTCGTCCGTGTTGAAACGGGTCTAAACGAAAAATTTGCGTACCTGCTCACCACCACCTGTTAAACGGACGCAAATCCTGCTACCGGTTCGGTAGACGATTCGCGTCGCGTCGCGTCGCGTCGGAGAGAACGTTACGTGACTCTAATAAAGGGAGTCGATCGCGTACTCATTTTCACTTCGCTTCATTTTCTTTCCATCGGTTTGCGGGTATATTTTACTTTCGACAAGTCGTCATTTCTATTTTCGCCCTCGGATCGTGGTTTACGGCTTACTTGTTGTTTAAAACGCGGCGTTTGGTAATAACCAAATCAAGTTAAAATTAAGAGTAGACATACAATCGGAATGATAAAAAAAAACTTTGGTTTTGGTTTGGTAGTTGAATCGTATGTGAAAATATAAACAAAAATATAAACTTGTTCTTTTTATCTAAAATATAAAGCATAGAGATCAGAGGTTTGTTCTGAATATATTTATGGGAGTGCTATGAATACTCGTGGATTTATTTAACTCGAGGGCAAGTCGTTTCCTGAAGCCAGTCGAAAAGTTTTGAAATAGCGGGGGCAGGTTTTCGAGATCCCTCAGATTAGAAGAGCCACTAATGTCGATAAAATCCGTGAACGTTCTACCGGTTACATTAGTCGGGACGTGTCTTTTCGGTCTAGTCGATCGCGCCGATTACGTAACAACCGGTTACGATTTCTTTTCCGGGTAGCCAGCTGACCGAATCGCAGACGTCACTAATCCCAGAGAAAATGTCGTAACAGTAGCTTTGTCAGTGCTTCGGTGCTGCGATTCGAACGAGTAAACATTTAGAAATACTGCTGCATGATTCATCTAACTAGATCGGCACGAATCGCCAGCGAATGGCTTGCTGCACGAAACAATGCTTCGAGCTTCGAGCGGAAGTTGCACGGTTTCAAGGGAAGCCTATGGTGCATCAATTATTTTTTTTTGCTGCCTTTACCTATTTACCGAGCTGATTCGAAAGTGTAACGAATGGTATAATTGTAAGATTTCAATAGAATGTTATATAGGAAATTTATTACAACGCGCTGTTTATTATATCGTACAAATCAATTTTTGAACATTGCTGTTTGGAAGTTTGACCCACTGATTTTAAACTGTATTTGTTCGATATTTGGATCGGTATATTTTGAAACTTAGAATAGAGACAAACATTTCTGTAGAAAATGATTCAATCTTCCATTATACATATAATACATGCATGTACTTCACTAATGCATTTTATTATTTTAAGTTGCTTGTTAGAAAAATATTGATTTGTTGCTAGGCTGTGCTTATCGGAATTATTTGCGAACGCTTCCTATCATTTTTACCGTCCTTGTACGTTTATCTGCGATTGTTTACATTACGCTATCGCATCCGAGCAATGTTATGCCATTTTTTCGTGTCAGTAGTTTATTTGATTGCCAGAATGATTACACTGATGTGGAATTATCAATGTTTGTAACTCTGGAAAGAAGCAATTGCTTTCTGATATCTAGGCTTGTGTAACACTGTTTGCGACTAAACGACATAAACGAAATTAAAAACAGTGGTAGCAGGATCTCGGAGTCATTCCGAGGCTGGTTGTCCTTGCATCGTAATGAGAGATGCAACAACTCCACCTACGTGTTTTCTTGCCTCTCAAATGTCATGGAGAAAGGCCGCGTTACTCACCAAGAACATGGTGAATATGTCGGCCCGCACCTGTGCGATTTAACGTTCCTCTACCGATCGCCTTCTTACCTTTAACGCTCTATCGGTCGAACCTTCGCCGAGGTAATTAGGTTCGGCGAACAGCAATTTGCTAATATGCCCATAAAATTCGAATATAAAGGGTAATATGTGGAACGCGTAAATTGGGAACGTTTATTAAACGTTTATTAAATTGTGTCGCGATTATAGCGCAACGAATATATTTAGCTTGTGGGAAAGTAAGCTAGTAATAAAAATGAAGAGAACAGTGAAAAAACACTAGGCGATTATATGGAAATGAAATAACAATCGTTTAAATAGAACGAGTTAGTATTTGTATATTAATAACGTTAATTACAGCAATTGCGAATTAATAAAGGCGATGGACTGTGCCTACCCCTAATAAGATAATCGAATGTGAAGGGGGAGAATGGTAATTTCTGGCAGGGGGACCACCGTAGACTAGTCGAGGTTTATTTTTGCGCTTGCCAGCCGCGGCAACAGGAACATGAATGAAAGGAAACGATAGGCAAATTGCCAAAACGATATCTATTAATAGTCCCACGGGGGTGGAGAAGCTGGAAGGGTTCGATCGTGGTACGTCGGTGTTCAGGAACGTCATTCCACTGTTCCACTCGATTAATTGAAATTTATTCCGAACCTCTTAATTCGCTTAACATTTTCGTGCAATTATCGAACGCGCCCAGGCTTTATGGTGTAATACTGCCAACGTTTATTACGACGAATGTCTTCATTTTTGAGAAAATAGTAGTTGTTAACGAACCTGCTTGTCACTTTACTTATCAAACTAATATTCTTCAAATATTCAAACTTGAATCTTCCAAGTTACACGATACTCGCATCAAAAATTCCTCAAAATTGATCCATTCTTTGGACGATCAGGGTAGTTACACCCCTAATCCAAGGCTCTTCTTTCTTTCTCTCTACGATAGAAGGTCAACTATGTAGAAATACGCGTACTCTCACCTTTCTTCTGATCCCTACCTTCACCCTATCCAGCTATTATAGTTTCTTATTTGATTAGGAACCAGAGATGGCTACTAATTCTAATTCAGATTTAGTCTGCTGACGTACACGACTATTATGATCTCTGACGCGTTCAAGGTCCGGGTCACGCAACAAAAATTCAACCAAGTATGTATCGTAACTAGCAGACAGCCATACGACGAACACGTGTCCGCAGACGGCGTGTTTCCGTGCATTAGCCTAGACCGAAATACGAGTAAGGCCATGATATATTTTTGCCGTTACCGTGTTCCACCCTGAATACCCTTGGGCGCAAGGGTCGTAAAGATCGTTGATATTTCTCGTGAAACACGCTCACGGGGCCCAGGATTCCGCCTGATCGCGACTCTGAATAAATGGGTCTCTCATCTATAATTATCGCTGGCTTTTCAACAGATTCGTTAGATATTTCGGGGAATTTCCACGTGCGTGTAATTCGAGAGGATATCTCGAGCGTTTCCCTCGACAACCACCCTCTGCTTTCATACATTTTCCATTTTACCGATGATGCAGCTTCATTTTAAATAATTATAAAACTTGAAATATCAAATTTTAACTTTCTCGAAATTTACTGAATCCTTTTATTCAATTATGGTTAAATAAATAGTTTTTCTTTTCTATTTTGAAAAGTCAGTAGTATCAGCATATCGAAATTTTGTTTTTAATTGCGTTTGTGTGTACGGGATCCACGAGGGTCAAAAGTTTATAATTGTCGCGTTATTTCGTCGGGACAATTGACCAATTACGCGGAACAATGGGTCGCGCGTTTAATTAATACAGTGTGTAATTTCACTTGACGTGGAATCGTAGAACTCACGATCGGCCGTCAAGTATCTTTTCAACCGTGGAAAGAAAATTCATTTTCTAGGCAATTCGAAAGTCTGCCAACGGAGTTTCTCCTAATTGAGCCGGCGCGGTGCGACGTGGTCGCGGCGCTTCGGTTTAAAAAGCGGGATACGCTTTAACAATCGATGCTCCTCGTGAAAACCGAGCGATCGTCTTGGGCGAAAGCGCCAACCTTTGACAAAACAATAGGAAACTCACGCGCTCGTAAATCTTTTTTAGCCGAACGCTGCGGCGAACATGCAGAATACCATTTTCCAAACTTTTTCTTACTCGTTCGTCACTTTTCATGTCATAATATACAAATATTTCTAACATATTTGTTACAGAATATCGCTTACGGTACCTCCTCCATTCTCTTTACGATTATTGTTCGTTGGATGCAATTTATCGAACAAGTGATTATTTCGAAGGCTTTCTTAGAAAATCCATTAGGAACGGTGGCAATTTCAAGGCTGGCTAGAATTTTCAAGGATCGTAGCATTCGTGTGATTAACGTTTACATTTTTAAGAGAGTCGCGAGGATGATTTGCGTTTGATGCGATACACGCGGTATACAGGTACGCTGAACGCCATTAGTTTTCAGTATTTCAATGATTAAAGAAACAGAAAATTAGAGGTGATTGTTTTTAAAAAATTGGAAAACAAGAATATGCATATATGTATACATAATAGTGTCCGAACGAAGATTCTAGGTGTATTACTTCATCTCATGCTGTGCCTTTAATTTCTAAATTAATATATGCTACGATAAATTTATAGAATTTTTAAACCGTAGAATTTAATGGTTCTGTAATTTACGAACAAAACCCCTTTACTATATTCAGAGAAGCAGGTTATGCTTCTTTATTCTAGAATGTGAAAGCTAGCAGTTTCGAGGTTTCTGTTCACCTCGTAACATTATTAATGAGACGACGTGCATATTATTCAGATTTTGTAGAAAAATGTGACGGTATACTACAACCAGGGTCCATTAAAAAATGTCCACAATTATACAATCGATTCGATTAATTACATAGTAAAAAGGAACAAGTTTTTCTTTTGTTTGTATAATTACGCTTTCCATACTCGTTTCCGTAACTGTTTATCTCTTCGTTACATATCGAACACGTGTTTTTACCGCTTTACACTTTCTGTTTATTCCGCAGAAAAGTGTGTTAATATTCATTAGGAGCGTGTTTCTTCGCACAGCTTTCATCGAAGGGAACATTCTAGTGCATCTCGTAGTTTCTTTGAATAAATAAATTTCTTCCTTAATTACACGACTGCGCATCGGTTAAATAATCATCGAAGATTATGCAGTGTATACCAACGAAATTAGTATGGGAATGTACTGTGTTGTATATTCTTTTCAAACAATAAAAGAAAAAAAATCGAGGAAAAGATACTCGGCAATTAATACAATTATTAATTGATGAGAAGTCTTTGAAGACATATTATTTTCAATAAACAAAAGAAATTGTCCATACACTGTTATATACACATACACGTACATATATTAGTTACTCCAAGCCTTCAAGCCTTTGCAATCGAGAGTCTACTTCCAGTTTGACCTAATTTATACAGTGTAGTATCATTACACATTTATGAAAGTTACGAGGCTCGTGATTCAATTATCGTGCCGTGCAAAATGTAAAAACACACGGAATGCTGAAATATGAAAATTACATTAAACACGGCATGCATAATTTATTTTTACTTTCAAAATTTCGTTAATCCGCTAGCCCCCCCCCCCTCCCCCCCTCCCCCACTCCCATTGCACCAATCTCTTAATCAACCACCATAAGATGGATCGAAAATATATTTTCTCTCATATAAAGTATTTATGCAATATCGTATCGTCGCTTGTGCCTTTAAAATTTATGTTCAAGAGTCTACTTTGTTTTGGAGAGAATACTAATAAAAAAAAGAAATCCACAGAGAGGAGTCCAATTATATAAACGTGAAAGTCGAAGGTGGGGCCTCTCCCAATGTTTTATGCATTAGCAAATATTGTATTATAAATGTTCAGTCGTTATTTACAACGTAGCAAAAATAATCGTATCATCTCTGCCTAGAGACAAGATCGTTTGAAATCGATACAACATTATCGTTTCCATCGAAAATTCCAATAGTAGCCACGAAAATTGTAGGAGAAAACAGACGCGAATGGTGTACATGCCACGAGCGTCTTGACACACATATATACATATATGTGTGTATAAATGACGCGATGAAAATTTCTACCTCGATCGCAGCCGTCTCTCGTCGTTTCGTTCGCGCGGATCCGCACGCATATCGTAGCTATTTCTTCTCGACCCACTTCCGCCCATGGTGGTGCAGGTTTTCTCTCGTCCCGCGCGGCAAGTGCAAGTGACACACTTTAACTCTTTACCGTGCCGGAATTTTAGTGGTTTCGAGGCTTTTCATCCACGGGGAGAGTCAACAAAAATGAAAGTGGCGAAACGCATCGATGAAGCGAGACGAAATTTTGGCATGCGCCTGCGGCCAATATCGAATACATCAAATTGTCAGGTATACGTATAAAATTATAGGAAATAGAAGTCTAATCTCAGTGAGATCTCATCGTTATTGTTTCTTAAACGTGTTCTATCGGAAATTCAAGCAAATCTAACCAACGATGTAGTGTTGTTTACTCATATCATTTTTATATTCACAAAATTCTGAACTTTCAATGATATTGACAAACTACGAACCAACGTGAGATAAATTCTAAAATACTTTCGTTAATCTTCCCTTTCTGAAACACTTGAATTTACCGTACTATAAATTGTAATCTGAAAATCAAATTCCACGATCGAAAATATCAGATCCTACGTATAATGAAAAATGATGAACCATCTGCACGATCACTTGCTTCAACTACGAGCGATAGAAAAAATTCCACTCCAGATACAAATGTCAAGTCACAAGTAACGCGCGTATACAACCTTCGATGAGTTTTTAATTAAACGAAACTCTAAATGTTGAAAGAAAAGCAATTGATTTATACGTCTAGCGTTACCAACAAATTGCTATGTTCGGTTTTGATTGAAACTCTTGTCCTTCTCTGCGCGCGACCGTAGCCGATTTTCCACTTGATCGATCAAAGATCGCGCGTTTCCCAATGGAATCGTGTTTCTTCTCGTTCGTCCCGCGCGCCGCTGGCCGCGCGACTTCTCCACGGTTTGCACTTTCCTCGGTATGTAGCTGATTATCGTGGGAAGCCAGGAGCGTTCTCACCGAGGCAATGCGCGCGCTGGCCACATGGATAGCCAATAATTTCGATGATTTCTCGTCACCCAGACCTGGCATCGATCTGACGCGTGAGGGAAACGTACCAGTCACGCGAAACACGCGGAAACGCGTGCGCGGCCTGGCATGCTGTTACGTAAGGTTTATCTGGCGTTGGTTCAACGAGTCGCGAGCTAGTTACTTTCTCTGGAACCGTTTAAAGGTTCCACCAAAACTAATTAATATTTTCGGACTGATTGCGATTTAATGCCGTGGCCTCGCAGTGATATATCGATCTGAGATGTACGACTAGCGAAATATTCGTCTGGTCTATATAATATCTGGAACAATAGTTGACTTTCACGTTGAATCAGGAACAAAATTGCTCGGTACGGTTCTGCGGCTCCGAAGTAGCTGAATAGTATTCGGTGTATTCAGTGAATACACAAAACTACGAAAGAAAACTGGTCATGCGGTTTTCTCGAAATGAAGTCTTGTGAATTGGAGTGCAAGATTTCTCCAAAGTTATCTGTTGGTTTGTCTGGGAATTTAGATAGATCGTAGCTTCGATATATGTATTTGTATCTGGAGAAGAGCTATATTTCGTTGGAATAATAGAAGGTGATTTCCTCGGAACGACATGTTGAGAATAGGCGTGCATGATTTCTCGAAAGTTACCGATTTCATTGTCTTGAAATGTAAAATGTATCTTGGATATATATTTGTACAGCTATGCAGTGATGAGCAACATTTTATTTGAATAATAGAAGACGATTTGCTTGCGATGACTTGTTGGAAATCGCAAGATTTCTCGAAAATCACCGATTCGATTGTCTTGAAATTTGGAACATGTCTTTTAGAATAATACGAGGGAAATAGAGACACTCTATAGATGAGATTTCTAACCTACTGGTTGGAATTTTATTTTAGATAGTTCTGTACTCGACAAATTTCCACTGCAACATAGACTCCATTAAATTGAGTAGCTCCGATAATTACTTATATTCCTCTATATTTCTGTACTCGAATATGTATACTTGAATTATTTGTTTTCTTTATAAAGAAGGATATTATAAAATCCGTGTTCATTTCATCATAACTAATTGTAAGCTATATGACTAGAATGGTTAATAAAAAGATTGATTAAATCGAACATTAGGTGTACACGTAATACACGACTTGCATCGTCATGGTAATTCATTAGGCATAATGACCTATGATGTACCTGTTGTTGAATTTTTAAATGTACCATGACATTAGTAACAACACGAAAGGCTCAACAATAAGCAATCAATTAGAATGTTTGGTTGAATAAGCTACCCAAGGGTTCTCGATGACAGGTACGTGTATATTCCAGTTGACAGTCTGAAATTAATTTGTTTGCCGTATACGAAGAGTTAGGAATCTCAGGATTGCACTTTCTTCGCTGGTTACCATGAGGAGATGGATACGTTTTTGCTTGATGATACATCAGATGGAAAACTGGCGAAGAAAGTTGAGAATACCGATAATTTCATCTGATTGCGGTCGTTGATCAAAGGTGAAACGAATAATGACGTGGTTGATGGCAGGAGAAGTGAGTAACGCACAAAGTAATCGTCTTTAAAATTCTAGTGTGCATAGTTAAATTTTTGATCGTGGCTATGAAAAATTGGCGACCACGTTGTTGTCGGATGTACTAGGATTGAAATATTTTCCATTTCTTAACTCTATTTAGTCATCATTTTATCCCAATTGCCTTCTATCAACTATGTCTTTTTCTAGAATTTTCTACATTTTTCTTACATTCGTATATTTAAATGGATCTGTGGCTAGATTAAATCCTTTCATCATTAACTTTCCATTCACCAATTTCAAATTACTATATCCCGATTGATCGCAACACAAAGATGCGGTCCAAACGTAAATAAAAATCAGCTCCTGTGGCCAAGGAACCAAGGCTTTTTTCTTTATTTATGTCGTCGTCGTCGTCGTCGTCGTCGTCGTCGTCGTCGTCGTCGTCGTCGTCGTCGTCGTCGTCCCCCGCTCTACCCCCGATATTTAATTTACCGTTTTCTTTGTCGTAATAAGAGCCTTCCGTGCACTCTGTCCTCGGTGAGAAAGGGTTAACTGCAACGATCGAGCGATTGCAGAAAACGACTGCCCTGAATGAACCAAAAAATACGGACAGAGCTTTCCCGTGACATTATCGAGGAGCGTAAATCACGTGGTAACTAGAAACCCTTTAACCACGTACGCGTACGTCACGTACACGCGTACCGACAACGTCAAGCAATTAGTTGCTGTCCTCCGTGGTGCTAGAAACGAGCGGTCCACTCTTCGCACCTTCCGCAGACACAAGTATCTCCGTATCTGTCCTTGTCCCCTATTCATTTTCCAATAGTTTTTTCGCACGCCTCGAGACATGAAAATTTCGATTAATCGTCGGCGCAGTTTCGCCGTGGTAATTGGCGGAGCTCGGTTCCTTGGGCAAAAATCACATCCGTGTTGCTAATTGAATGTGCAGCGCACGCTTCCGACTCAGATAACATTCATTTATTATAAGCAATTAAGCACAGATTGTACGTAATGATTTTCACTCGAGTTCCTTTGTCCGCGTATGCTGGAATTACTTATTAGGCTGTTACGCGACGGCGACGCTGAAGAATACTGATCGTATAGGCACAATTCAAGAAATTCCTACTCCATTACTTTCATGTAAGTATAACAATTGTATTTATGACGTCAATCACATTTATATATCCAATCTTTTCTATAGAGTAATTTTCGATTTTATATTTCTATTAAAACAGAACGCGAATAAGCTCTACCTACTTGACCACCCCGTTTGTAACTTTGTCCAAACTAATCTAGACTTGTTTCATCAAATTAATTATAATACATGAGTTTATAACACATCCGTAACAATGATAGAATATCGATATCGTAATAGGGATTAAAATAGCGCGGCAGCACACGTTGAGAAGTGCTTCGAGTAAAATCGAGCTTCGTTTCGATCGTTTACTATGGAATTTATATTTATATTGGCCGCGAGTTTATTGCCGCGTGATTTATGAAAGTGTCCTTATCAGGCCGCGACGCGCGCATATTAAAATGAACGAGTGACATATTATGCGACAGTTAATGCCGCATACTATACTCGACGATGAATATCAGACACTGTGTAGTAGTGGGTAATAGGAAACGTGTTCGATTACATGGAAGCTTTGGTAAATCTCGCGGACAGTGACGTGGGCTAAAGTAATTTAGCCTGGACCGTTGTTCCAAGTCCATTTGTCACAAATAATCATATAATAGCCTGCTGGAATTTTTCTAAAAAGAAAGAATCATGAAACTTTGAACATTTGGCACACAATGTTTAGCACATTGCGATAGCGATTTGAAATCAGTATTACGAATCGAAGATTGCAAGTCTTTTGTAAAGGTTCGTTTAAAGAAATAGTTTGAATAATTTGATAATGGACGCAAGAAGATAATTAAATTCACTTGGAATGTATTTTTAAACATATACAATATGTATGTTATATTTGGTAGAATTTTCATTCATCTGTCACACGTGTCGAACGTGTACGACCGCGACGCCGACGTGGAAGGAGCCGCATTAATTATGGTTGCGGCTCGGCTCGGCTTGGCTCGGTCCTTCGGCTCGGTCCGGCTTGGCTCGGTCCTTCGGCTCGGTCCGGCTTGGCTCGGTCCTTCGGCTCGGTCCGGCTTGGCTCGGTCCTTCGGCTCGGTCCTTCGGCTCGGTCCGGCTTGGCTCGGTCCTTCGGCTCGGTCCGGCTTGGCTCGGTCCTTCGGCTCGGTCCGGCTTGGCTCGGTCCGGCTTGGCTCGGTCCGGCTTGGCTCGGTCCTTCGGCCCATTTTCCACTGGTCCATTTGCACGATGGAATTCAGGCTTTGCTGCACCCGTTGCAGCGTGATTTACTCGTGTCCCTGTATCGGTCGCTGATACACGTGTGCCTGTAAACGAGGCGAACGATGGCGCCCCGTCGAGCGAGAAACTACGACTGCGGATGGCTGACGAAATGGCAAAAAAGTCGGAAGATTTTAACGATCACACGTGGAGCGTGAACCACGCTGCAACGAGTTTAACGAGCTCGATGTTCCGTTAATCCGGTCCTTCCGATCGGGAGTACACGGTCGAACAATGCTCACTTTCCGCTGCACTATTTAAGAAATCTTTCGAATTCAGAGGCTTACAAAAATACAACTTTCAAATCTCTTTCTGATAGGATAAGATGATTAGAGCATATCGGTAAAATTCTATCGAAACCAAGTATTCGCAAAATTTACCTTACTTATAGAAAGTTGGAGTCTGTAAAGTATGTTGTCCACGTTCGAGTCAATTAAAACAGAATTTGAATCCTGCCAAGTTACAACTACACACTTGTAATATACTCGATTTGATTTCCCTGGTAATCGCATCGATGCGCGATGTAATACGCCACAGTCGCAGTGATTTCACTTAAACGAGCTATTCCGCGGCTTGATTATTCCTATAAAGCTTCTCAGCTTTCTCAAAGACCGGTGATTTGCGCGATAAAATTATTCAAGGAATTGCGTGATTGAGAGCGTAATCTCTCGAGGCGAGTTTTCTGCGAAAGTGATGTTATAATTTGAGCCCTCTCGTCGAAAAGATCCCCTTTGTTACCTTTGCGTCCAATTTTACGACGTCCGCCCACGGGATGCATTAACATTCACATTACATCGTCATTATCTCTGTCATTCTGCGGTGCTATTACCATTATTACTTGGATCCCTGTCGGATCATTATCAAGTATTACAAGGCGCGCGCGTTCCTCTCGTGGGAAGAATAGATTGTAAAGTATATGTATTCCTGTTCCTCGGTTTCGTGTCCACGCTGATTTACTTTATCGCTCCACCTTTCACTGTCGTTGACTATGTCGCGCGACGAATTGCCGTACCTAATAGGACTCTGGCGAGGCTGGATTCCAATTAGCGGAGAATTCAGTTAACAATCCCAACTACCAAACCCTTTGTTGTGACGTGACACGAGTCTCCAGTTAATCGAAACCATTACGAATTTTGCTGACAATGAGCCGTGGAATGCTCGTCTGCTTTCGGTAAATTTCTTTCACGAGGACAATATCTCTCTATGTCTACAACTTGTAGAGGAATGTTGTCTAACTTTAACTGCTTTCGGCATTTTCTTCGCTTGTAAAATATTTTTATTTTTAATACTCTGGGTGAATATTAGATCTGATATTTATATTTATTAGGAACATGCAACATACTGCAGGTGAACAAATTGTGAAAAGTAGTTTGATTTAAGGAAAAATTCGAAACTTGAGACCTTTTTCAATGAAATTTTTCGGTCGTTTTCATTATTTTACGCGTCCTGCTGGAATATTAATATGTATTATAAATGTCAGAAAGCTGAATTTCCGATGCACATTGCGATACTATCGAGTTTCAGCCAGCTACTATAATAGGTACCGACATCTGACCTTGTTCGTTGGATTCAAGGTCAATTGAAGCGGCAGGAATCTTCAGAAGGCCGCGTTGCTCCGTGAGAGAGATCATATTCGCCGTCCGGTAGGTAGATTCTCCCAGATGAACTTAAACCTCGACACTCGAGACCCTCGGTACCTACGGGCCACGAGGTGCAATACCTTCCCAGTCACGTACAACTTATGTAACGTCGACGCTTATGCGCGTATCGGCTCTCTAGCAACGACTGGGATAATTAATAGCTCGAGTTTCCCCTCTGGACCTTTATTATTACCTTCCTCTTCCTTTGCGAAACACCTTCGCTTCCTTCTAGAGGGTCTCTCTTCTCTCCTCTCTCCTCTCTCCTCTCTCCTCTCTCCTCTCGCCCCGGCCGGCGCCGCACCGCGCCGCGCCGTTTGCTTTCCACGCGTTGGTTTTACTTTTCCTCGCTTTTTCCATCTCGCCTCGTCCCTCAGTCCCTCGTCTTCTCTTTCTTCGCCTTTCCACGCTTGTCTCTTTCGATTCTCTTTCTTTTCTTCCATCCTTTGCCTTGCTCATTTTATTAACGTCCTTTAAGATAGAACTCGACTCGCGCCCGCGGCGCTGCTATCAATTGGACCGTGCGGTTAATTGAATCGAACGACATCGCTGTGATTATTCGATGCAAGCTAACCTTAAATCTTATTTCGTGTCAGCCACGTGAGATAATATACCGTATTGAATGCCTAAGCTCGCCATATATATGATACTTAAGAGTAATCTTAAATGTTCTGTTTAAAAATAACGATCTGGTTTTGCACCAGTCTTCATTTTTCGCGATTGCTATCCTTCTTCGTTTCAGAAAAGTCGTTACCTTTGCGTTCGAGTACCAGTATCAAGATACGATTTCACTGGGCTCACATACGATCATTGCTTACACTTTGTAGACGAAGCTCGTTACTTTATCCGCGCGTACTTCTCTTTCATGAATAGCTGATTTGCTACACACATCAGCCACAACATGCTGCTACTTCGATCCTGATTTTATCGAAGATTGAATCAGTGTTGATCGATCACTCGCGTTGCGCGTAGAAGTTGGCCGAAACCAAGTCAAACAGGTTCCGGTTAAAGAAATTTAATTTTTTTCAAAATGTCATTCGTGTATAAAATATTACTCTGTTCCTTCATTTAAAGCATATTTTCAACACAAGCCTGTATGTATAAACAAAGATGCTGTAAACTTTTGAAACACAATGTACAAATAAGAACAAGTTTAAACCTATTTATGAGTGTCTCGAGACACTCTTCACGGAATTTCTGGAATTTATCGTCTTTTTAGGCGAAACCTTCCTACGTTCGTTTCATTTTCAGTGGATGTTGACGTTCCATAGTTTTGCTTTTGCTTGTAAAAATCAATAAGAAATTAATAGCAGCATTCACCTCGTGTTCTACATTTACAAGCAACTGATCAATTAATTTGCCTTGAATGGCAGCAAGTTTTTAATTAATTTATCTCGAATACCAACGCGTTTTAAATTAATTTGTCGTAATTTATCTGGCATAGCCATGAGTTTTCGACTAATTTGCATTCGAATAGCAATGAGCTCGGTGATTTTGCGAGGCCCCTTGGGCAAATGTCTTTTTTACCCACAGAATGAAAGTAACGAACCGCTGAGCAAGGCAAATAAACCAGTTCGGAAATAATGACATCGCGACCGTCTGTCGTCTGCTGATTCTAATGGGTTAACTTGGTGGCTAATAGTTCGAGTTAGGGCGCGCCACGACGTTTAATCACGGACTTTACAACGCCAGGAAGATTTAGTGTTGGGCGAAACGGGTTCGCAACATTGTTGCGCCGTGTGGCTTTGCACCTAGACACGAGGAAGGGTCAGCTCAACCTTCGGTGCAAGGATTCAGTGTGGCGGGTTCTCATATAACGAATCGTTGCGCAACCGCCTCGCGGCACCGCCATTGGATCGTCGCGCTACCGCATGCAGTCGCGGCTTCGCGCAGTTGCACATAAAGCTGTCCTTTGCCAACAAACTGCGAGATAGCGGTGCTCGATTCGTGTCCTATCTGATCGTCACGCTGTTATTCCGTTCGTTGATTTCGCACGCGAATATCAGAGGCGCGCCACGCCGCGCCGCGAACTTACGTGTAAACTTTCTTAATTCGAGAGCCGTTTTCGGAAAATATTCAACTACTATTCAGATCCACGTATGCCATACACGTCTTCTTCCAACAGCAGCCTCGTTCTCCGCGAAGCTTCGAAGCATGTCTTCGATAATTCGGACCAGTTGTCGCGATCAACTTTTCGCTTTAATTCACGGTATAAAGCGAAAGATGTTAACTTGCAGTCTCGAACAAAGTGTTATTCGTTTTGTGTCTCGAGTCTAGACTGTTTGGGCTAGAGCCGTGTTTTAGAGACACGCGAATACTACAATGGAATATACATACTTACAGTTGAAATATTACAATGAAATAGGACGGAAGATAAGTACGGAAATTAATTTGGAGAAAGGTGTACACGTACCGATTGAAAATTACATTTGAAAATTAAAAACTATTTAAATATTCGAGAATCTGTATAGATGTTATATTTGTTGTGATAGTAAGAATAAGAATAAACGTTTCCGTTTGATTAACAAGCTCGTATTTTGCACCTTGGCGACTTGTTAATGCGCATCGTGCAGAATGAACATTCTATTAATACCGTAGCAATAAATATCGCACCAGTAGCCGTATCGCCATTAATTCACAGTATTTTTCGCGTGGACCAAAATACGAGTTTGCGAGTCCCTCGGCGATTAGCTCGCGACTAGACCAGCATTCGATCACTTCACTTAACCAAAAGGTAGATACGCGCACACTGTTGGAGACCAATTAACGTGTTGCCGTTTATCATGTTACGTATTTATGTCTATCCTTGACGTTTCGACCACTTGATCATACTGCACGCGTCCTCGACTTTCTTTATCTTTTTATCTGGACGATTTAATCGCCAGCAGGATTTATATGTTATCCCTTTGCCCTGGCATTGTAAATTGTAAAATCACGAGTGTGAATTTTCAAGTTTCTCGATTATCCTTTTTTCCCTTTCTGATCATTTTATTCCACTGATTTGGACTTGTCTCTATATTAACAATAAATACATTTCGTCGATCTTGTACGCAAGATTGCGTCTCTTGAATATTCTAATAACAGCTGACTTTGATGATTTATACAAACATTTATTATACATTCTCAGACTTATGGTATGGTTTCATGATATACTTGGATCTATTTTTTTGGCTAATTTGGATACTCCATCAAATATAATTCCAAAGATAAGATACTTAAACTGATTAAGGGATCCGCTTGGAAATTCCGAAGAACGAGTTGAATTCCAGAATGAAAGAATTACCGTACTTGGTTCGATATAGTAAAATTCTTGATAATAATTTACATTTACATTATGATTAAAAAAAGAGATTCATCTAGATTAACCTACTTAACATACCGAAGCTTCTTATGATTGGTATTAGATACATTACAGAGTGATAAAGTAGATTAGTTTAAGAACACTTTCTTATTTATATTCCACTTTTTCCGAAACATTCTTTACAATTGTTTGATATACGAGTATTAATTTCTTGCTAATAATCGTTCTAGCCTTTCTGGTGTTAAGCAATGACTAAATAATACTATATTTAATATAAACCATATTTCGAAAATACTTTCTCTGACTAGAATTAGACGTTGGTCAGTCATAAATCGTTTCGCGTCGTCGCCAAGTACGAAAAGTTTCGAATGAGAAAAATATCGAGTCTTGGAGCTCGTCTTTCAACCACTTATAAATCGTTGGTGTAAACATATTATTGTCGGTTTAAGTGGATCATTAATATTCCAGACATCCGTGAGAACGAACCGTTAATGGTGGATCAACGACAGACTTGCACCAATCCCGTGGTGGTGTTTCGTCGATGATAGTCTCCTTCATAAATTATTTCATACGACATTGCGGAACGCTAACAATTTAAAGGAACACACACTGTCCTCGCTGATATTTATCAGATATTTTTCCTTGGAAGAATTGTGATCTGTCTGTGCAATTCCTTTCATTCCGATTCTTTTATGACCGAGTCGTGCAAATGCAAAGGTTGCTTCAGTTTCGCAAAGATTCTGTCACGATGAGCAATGGGATCTCAAGTTTTCCTTATAGAAATTCACAGAAGATTGCGCAAATAGTTCCAAGTTTGTTTTTTTTTTTATTAAATTTTTCACCAAAAGTTTGAATCTATATCATATTCTCATATTCTAGTTAAAATAAATATATTAACGGTTAGAGAGCATTAATCAAAATGGTTTCGTACTCTTCCATTTCAGCTACAATCTTGTATTTTACGTGAACTGGTGAAATTTTGGAAATACTGAAAATGGTACAAAATTCACACAAAGTCAGATTAAAAATGAAGTATTCTAGCCACGTTCAATTACAAAGTATGTACAGAAGTTAAGACTTGCAATATAACGTTAACACAAGATAGATCAAAAGTTACATTCTATTATTAAACGCTGGAGAACCAGCTAAATTCTTCATAATTTCATAACACACTTCACCTGTTTCATTTTCTGTGACGACTCGAAGAATATGCTTATTCGTTTATCGAATGTTTCACCTCCGATGAGTGCCTGGAGTCATCGATGACATTTAACTCGTCGAAACGCTGAATTTACGGTTATACGTTTACAATAAATTTTTTCTTAACGAATTTTTTCCCAGTCTGTTAAATTGATGCTTGTAACCACGAGCCTCCTTGTATTTTTTATGTATTATCGATAGCAGAGGTGCGTGGGTTCGACATAGATCCGGCGCGGCGCGGCGCGGCGCGGCGTCACCAAGTGAAATACGCCAAGAAGAATGACACGCGGAATAATCCCGAAGAATCGTCATAACGCGAGGCGAATTACGATCATAAAACCAGTCACCTTTACGAGTGGTACACTTTTACGGTTATAGTTTGTCGTAAAGCAGCGAGCTGCCGTGTCTATGCTGCAAAAAGTGTCTATCGTGGACTTGTCGATGTTCAAATTTCAGCAGCATAAATCACCGTGAAATTTATGGTTAAACTTTATTTCGATTTGTAAAAGTGAACGAAAGTAAAAAAGCGATCAATCTGGACAGTCACATTTGTGAATTTATGTTTCTTGAGAAAAGAGATTATTTGTCCAACAAAAGGAAAATTGTTGTTATTTTATATAAAAATGTGAATGCATTAGAAAAATATAAACTATATTTTCACTTTGATGAGGACATATACGTATACATATACATATACATATACATATACATGTACATGTACATGTACATGTAGGTAATATCAAGACATTGAATCGAATGAACTTTATGTCACGTTTCTCTAGAAATTAGCAGCTCGGTGTTCTTGCCACCAAGAAACGCTCATTTGATGACGCGAGCATCTTCCATCATGATCATCTAGATTATCGTGCTTTCAATAAAGCCGCAAAGAACTGTAACGAGTACCGATATAATATTCTGCAAGGAAATCAATTTGAAAACCGCAATGACGCAGCGCATTACGTGCGCATTATACGCTTTATTTTCTACTTATCCTGTGTGTACACCTATATGCGTGCACGCGCAGCTTTCGTTCGAAGGTAAAAGTGTTTTTCTATAAGCAGTTCCTGCCAGTTGGATGTACCCTGGAATCTCTTGTGCGCCTAGCTCCGTCACGCAATCTGATTATATCGAATGCATACGTTCCAGAATTTTTCCATAGATGTTTGATTTGCTTCTCTCGCCTCGAACTAACATCAGATAAGAGAAAGGTAACATAAATTTTTGATAATTGTGTCTATCTTCATCCGTACATCGGTTCTAAGAAGTACACAGTATGAATATGATTATGTGTGAAACAAGATTACGAAAGGTACAAAAGGAACAATAGTTTTGCAAAACAGGAAAGTAGATAAGAATACAAGTAGGAAAAGTATATGAAAGAAAATATGATGTCAAAGTTTGAATCTATACCGCATGAAGTAACCAAACGACACAATGATTAATCAGGAGGAAATTGCAAGTCGTATCGGGTCAGCTGTGTCGGTCAGTCCTTGTAATGCTTGCAACTAAGCAAAAATTCATCGACCATGTTCGCACTCTTGTCACTGGTGGCACATATTCTTCTTAATCCAGACTGATCTCCTTTTCTCTTTTTAAATCGTATTAGGAGTGCTTCGATATTCTATGGAATCGTTACCTTCTCGAATCTTACGATACAATTTTACTATATTATGTAATGTCTTTTAAACACATATTCAAGACTATATACTTCAAAAAATCGATCGATTTACATACACGTACAATTACGAAACTTAATTGATAGAAAAAATCGTGTTACGAATACACTGGAAGCGTCGAACAATCTGTCTCAGTGTTTGCAATTAGTAATTACATACAGGTATTTTCTGCATAGTGCAAGTAATCGTTTTCGGAATAGACTCGAGCGATTACGTCCATCTAAGCACGAACGTTCACTCCATGCCATTGAATGGAATTTGAGTTGCGCCCCGGGAGAAAGTGATTCGAATCACGAAACGTTCTTTACGGATTCTAGTCGCACGATGGGCGATCCATTTCTCACGGATGCAAGGAGGCTGACTTCTAATGATGGAATTATGCGATAGAGTCCTTGTGCCTTCTAAGGCGCTGGTACGGATAGAACGGTACTTTCATACAGTCCCTGTTTGTTTTTATGTGTTTCTTTATTTTTTAATGCAGCTTTCTTGAAAGCGTTTGTAATTCTAACATTTACCACAATTGATTCAAGTTTTAATATAAATAATTATACGATTATGGGACTTGTATATGTTTATAGACTATCAAACTAGAGGCTTATAAGGGTGAAAGAAGGACTAATATTTCGACTCTTAATTTTGAGTTACCTTTAAACTCACGATACAAAATGAAACTTGCAATATCGAAGAATATTCGATACTTGAAGAGGACCTAGAATCAACGTTTCAAAGCACAATGTAAAAAAAGGAAATACTGTTGCTTGAATCAATGACATAACTAAAAGTTAAAAAAAAAAAAAAACATTACTAAACATTTAACCAGAACGGCTTTAATTTTTGTTGGAAATAACTTTTATTAATTCCTTAAAGCTAGCCCGTTAAACAGGATGCATCGAAGAGTGTAAAAATAAACGAGGAGTCAGATTCTTATGCTCACGGAGAATTTGAGTTACGTCGCGGAGAAAGTGACTCGCGCGTCGCATGCGATTATCGTCCGATGCACGGAACGATTCTCACGGCTGCGACGGGAATAAATTGGCCCGACGCCGACGGAAACGACGAGGCGCGACGCCGATGGGTGCATTACGCACGTTCGAAAAGGAAGGGCGGAGGGAGGTTAGGTGCGCTTACGAAGGCATTCGACGTCCTGTTGGCTCCGTAACAGAGGGGACAGGCGAGAGATCGCAGATTCGAGATGCCCCACTTTCACGCGATGCAATTAACGTAGCCCGCCGCGCCGATAACTGCATTATACGGGAGAGCGCACCTACGGGGCTTCCCCCGTGTGGTTTCGCGATTGCATACACCGATAGCGTGACGTCTCACGGCCGATTGCCCGGTAACTCTGAATAGAACAACCGTGCGCTCCTCTATCCGACGCGAGAGATCTTTCGAATTGTACCAAGCTATCCGGAAATTCTTAGAATGTACGGATTTCTGAAACTACACAACAGAGCCCCCACGATAGCTTGACTGGGTCTCTATAGGTGTAATAAACCAAATAGGGGTCCACCGTTCCTCTCTGTATTCTACGTTCGTTCTCTGGACAAAATCATCATACATATGAGAATGAATATTCAATTGGTTCGTTGAAACGTATTCGTGGGTCTCGTACGGTCTCGTTTGATTCGACAGAACGCACCCTTGATGCAGCGGAACCATTTAGAGGCAGCTCAGCGTGGCTCGCTGGGTGGTTAATAGTCGGCGTACCGTGGCGTGCATGATTAGCGAGAAATTATATTTACGAGCGCGCGTGGGCGGTGCTGAATAAAGTCGATCACTCGAGCCGAGAACACTTCCGCGATGATCTTTCCGCGAGGGTGTGACGGCTGGCTCTTATCGATGATTTCCATCGCTCCTCTCGACAAGGGATCGCGTACAATCCCGAGCGGACCAACCTCAACGATAAATTATAACGCATGACACGGCGCCGGCGCGTGGACCGACGCTATAACGCAATAGTTAAACGCCAGAAATATTAATGCGTGGACGAATTTATTCTCCGACGAGTTTATTTATTAGTCAAGTTGCTTGTATTCTCGTTATGATTATAATTATTAAGGTCGATGGTTCCAATTATTTACACTATTTTTGCCATTTGTCACTTTAAATGGTAATCGAAGATTGGATGCATTATAAAAGTAAAAAGACTGCAGATTCTATGGTGTACGAGGTTACGTATTGGAAATGGGGAATAATGAAATAATAAAATACTAATTTTATTTAGTAAAAATTGTGATTTTATTATTAAATGTCGCGAATAAGATCTCTGAGATCTTCTCACTAGGAAGAACTGGTCAATACCGACAGACAAACATTACGAGAAACAAGAAGAAGCTAGTTGTAGCTGTATACCTTGCAGTTTTCACACATCTGACTTTGGACTCTAGGAAACTACATGTGTAGGAATGGTTCTAACTGCCACTTGGCCATATCCGAAACTTTCGCTTTCGATACTCTGCAGTGTCACACATTGCAAGTACATATATTCTCGGTACATTTATTTTTGTAATAAAATAAAAGGTCATCTGGCAATACGTTTGTTTACATTTTTCATTGCACGGTTCATTTATATATGTTCACATAGTGGGAGGGGGGCCAATGGGATCGTTGATAACCATTAGCAGTCGACGCGGCCATAAATCCGTATAATGGAAAAAGAAAAGAAAAAAATTGATTACCAATTGAAACGACGCGTGATAAATACACGAAGGCCGCCCGTAAATTGCAAGAGCGTATACGGGGGGATTCGTATGCCACGCATTGGCGCTTCTAAAAACGGCACCCGATTCACAAAAAGGGCCGACTTAACCCAAGTAGATAGTCTCGAGCGCCGCGCGGCCGCGGCGTAAGATACGCTCGAACGGATACGTGGATCATCCGAGAAGGGGACTTTCAGCATGATCTAACAAGGAGAAAAAGAAAAAGAAAAAGAAGAAGAAGAAGAAGAAGAAGAAGAAGAAGAAGAAGAAGAAGCGAAGGAGAGCCGACGTAAAGTCTCTCCTCTCTTCCGAGGGAAGAGGGCATCGCCCTGACCGTGACCTAGCCACCGCTCCTCGGGCAAACGCACACACGCACGTGTTTCTCCACACACGGCCGTGCAGGTATGATGGCAGCAAAGGGCATCGCACACGGTTTCTTACAGGCTCCTTCCGAACGAATCGTTCATCAGAAAATTTCGTATCGGTTTGAATATCGTTTGATTAGCTGCCTCGACGGCGCGAACTAGCATCCCAAGATTATCGGATGCTTTCTCAAAGGGAGGAACGATCGAAGCTTACCTAGCCCAAGTCCACCACCTAGTAATCCACTCGTTTCAGGCTCGACTATTACGAATACTTTTGTCGTCTTTATTTCTTGATTAAAATTCTGTTTATTTTTATACGAAGACTTTGATTCCACCTCATAATCTAGATTCTAATTCGCGGGCTTCAGGAAATTTGAAGAAGACAACCAACTCCATTCAAGTTTCGCCAAAGACAATACGATGTATCTTATTCCCATCGTTGAATTCGCGCCGGCACGATGATAGCGTATGCACGCGATCAGGCGAATCGTGACGGGAAACGTGTCTATCGCTGCGTCTGCGGCTTTCCTGGAACACGTTTGTGTGCGACTTTGCCGTTCGCGACATTCTGTCGACAGTGAAATCTTGGCAGTTTTCCTATCGAACAGAGACAATTACTGATCGACAGTTGTGTTTATCGATCAGTGCGGTTCTTTCCGTTGTATCGGGTCTGTTGACAGTTTTGTCCGAGACTATGTACTCTTGAATGGCTCGGTTAACGTAGTAGAGCATGAGACCGTGCGTAGTCAGACAAGCTGTACCTTTCATTCCTAAGCGGCTGTTAAACTCTAAACTGGAGATGCTTCGATCTGCTATTATAACACTATCTGTAGTTTAGATAACTATTGAATTTAGAAATTATTTATTTTGTTTTTATATAAAATAATATTTATTTTCCTAAATCACACGTGCACTACCATTGTAACTATGTAGTATATTGTACATATGTAGAGAATGAAATATGTACACTGTTTTTTTATATGAATTTCATACGCATTTCATTCTTTATATAGACAATCTAAGAATTATTCCTAAAAAATGTTCTTTTATAGACAACTTTCACAGAGATTTGTATATACATACACGAAGAACAGATACGTATATTAAAGTATGTTTTATCTTCTAAATATTAAACGATATCCTATTTTGTATATTTTATATATTTATTCATTTGTCCATGCCCTTGTGTATTTTTATATTTACTATTAGCAGTATTAAAATTTGTATTTCTTGTAAATTCTCGATTTTCAATCTTAAACAAAAATGAATTAATTGCTTCCTGCTTGAAATCGAAGCAACTTGGAGTCTAAAATTTCACCATGAACATAATTGCGGTAATTCGATCTCGTAGCTAATCAAATGAATGAATGTCCCTCGCGTAAGCGATCCAAGAATTTAATCGGTGTAAATCTGCTGCTCCAATTAAATTGATTCGGTGTTTTTCTCACCTGGCCAGTAGAACTGGATTCCCTTCTCGTACCGACCAGCCATCATTTGCAGAAGATGCGAGCTCAGGTGAATCGTTTCATTAATTTAGCAAACCCTTGGTATATCGTGCCATTTGCGGACCAAGGCCACCGGAATTTTTTCCGTAGAAAACACGAATGTATATTTCAGAATACGAACAAGTCTCGCACGAAGGTGGCCGCTCGCGCCAGAATTACGCGTGCTGCAAATGATTTCGTGGCGTTTTCCTCGCAGCATGGGATGCTGAAATCGTAGCGCGCCGCTCACGAAGAAAGGGAATCGAAAGGAATCGGTAAAGCGTCCGAGAATTTATGATACATATATCTTTTCATTAGGCTGGCATCCGATCAACACCTTCTTCTGTAACCTTCAAGCAGCGTCGCGTCGCGTCGCGTCGCGTCGCGGTCGCGGTCGCAGCCGCGGCAAATATTTTGTTGCGGATTTGGTCACGGTATTTCGTTAATTCTGTGTGTTTTATTCCGATGACGAATTAGCATCAGACGTAAGAACAAGTTTTTGAAAAATACGTGTCGGATAGGTGATCCTATCTAGGCTTCATCGCGAGGAATAAAACAATTTAAACAATTTACGTTCGTACAACATATTCAAGTTGGAATTGCAAAATAATATTTCAAACATTTCTTTATCAATATTTGTTAGTTGTTAGAAATGAAAATAATAAAGAATCTCGTTACATCTTGGAATTGTTTTCTCTGTATCTAGCAAGGAACTAGCTCTTCCAACGATAATATCCAACGATGAAACCTACTTAGGCACTACAGAGGCCCAAGATACAGCGATGACGAACTTTGCTCGTAATTTTAATCTTCACCGACGCATTATTAACTTTCGAAGGCAGTGCTTTTCCTCGATTTACTTCTTAAAACGAGAACCATAAAAGAGATATGCGAGTTGCCTCGTTCCCCGATGTTCGCGCACGCACTCGATGTAATTCCCGCTAAGTGTGCACGCGCAGGGAACGCAATGCGGTAGAAAAGTGTCTAGCAATAAACGCCTGATACGAATCGACGTCATAACTATTAATACTTGCACGATATACCGTGTCTCGAGGTCAAATCGAGATTGGCTATCCACTTTCGCCTCGTACTGGCTGGATTACGGAATTTCATAATTTCAAATTGCCGAATGGACCGATTGGATTTGTACGTAATTAGTATTCGTTAGAGCTTATTCGTGGAAAGATACTTTTGACCTGTATCTAAGAAATGAATTTTACTGCGATACATTTCAGTTATTTAAACACAAGAATCTAGAGCTTTACTTTTAGTTTCCAATTGAACGAATATCCGACATCAAAACTAATAACGATATACCTTCCAGTAAAATTCTGATGTAGGTACAAATTTCGTCTCATCCTTGTACAATTTATCCTATATATGAAAAATCTGAATTGCAATTCAACCTAGGTACGTATTCCGTTACGTTGCACGCATGCGCTCGGTTACCTTTATCGCTCGAGGAACGAGTGTAATAATTGCGCTCCGTAGTACGGCATGAATCACGAAAGAAAGTAATTCTATATTAACAATAAATCCAGATTAAACAGTAATAGAAGTTAAAGCTTTAAAACGGTGTAGTACAAGGGCCCTTGGAACAAATTGCGAAATGCAAATTAATTTTCATAATACTTGGAATAATTTAACGGGCTGGCAGCTACTCGAACTTAAATTTGACGACGCGCGCGAGCTAGGCGAGCGCTCGATGACTGTAAAGCACCGTGACGTGAATTAATAAAAGACCCACTCGAGCCCGTGAATCGTGCTAGCATAAAGTCACCGTTTTATGCGCCATAAAATGTTACGGCACTTGTTCGAGGGGCGCGTTTGCACGCTTGCCATGTGAAAAACTAAAAAGAAAAGGGGGAGCGCGCTGGTTTACTCTTAACATAGATCAGCTATACGACGATTCCTAGATTCAAACCTACATCGGTCAAACCTGTTCGTGCAGTTAGGGTTAATTCGTTAACAATTTCTGGCCATCGACATCAAATTATGACACAGACAAAGAACGGTTGTGGCATAATAAAATGATGTTACGTTTAGAGGGTCATATATCTCACGTTTATTTCAAAAGTGACATAACTGAAAATAGTACATTTTTCAATTTGTTAGCTTAACAGAAAATAATCTCTCTTACATTTTTTGTACGGTGTATTTACATGATTAATTATGAGTATTATGCTTCCTTATAGCGAGCTTTATAGGGTAGTTTGTTCTCAAATATGACTGAAAATGTCGAATACAAGTTTTTGTTTGCGTCAAGTCAAAAAAAGAATTCTGATTGAAATTTAATACTAGCAAAAGAAAATGTTTGAAATGTAACAACTGTGCATCAAGTATCACAGTGCGTATAAGCAATTACATGATGGCACATGTTAAAATGACGGACGAAATGGTGATACAGTATTTTCATTGTCGAGAACGTCTTCGTTCTTGGTTCGTTCGTTCATAAAATTACAGTCCTCGCGCTTTCGATATTTTCTTTTCTGTTTCCATTTCCACAAACCGCGTGACCAACTTACACCGACACTAATGACGCTTCGTCTTTTTCTACACCCTCAATTGGGTAGGACGGTTCTTCGCACACTTCTTCGAAAGCGTCGCGTGTCGTTGGCCATAGCTGTTGGATTGCGTACTTTATTGCTCATTTTTTTACATTTTTTCTGCAGTTTACGATTCTATAATCTTTTATAGACCTTTGGAGTCTCTTTTCAAAAGTTGCTTAAGCAGCGAGCAAGAACACGTGTCACTGGAAAATAAATATAGCATACGCGACGAAGGCTATATTATTCTTTTATCTTTTAAAATGTGAAATTTATGATCCATCGCTTATGAAAGAGTTTAAACCTGTTTATATATATATATATTTTCTTTTTACCAAAGTTGTTGTCAGAGCGCTACTTATTTCTGTGAAATTTTCACAGACAAGTGTTCGTAGTTGACTCACTCGGTATATCGTTACACATGGAATACTCCCAAGGGCTACTTTTAAACCTAACCTTGTGTACATTTGAAATTTCGTGCTCGTGATGTATTCAGGGGCCGGCACAAGTGTTTCGACGTTTCGCAAACGAGCAGGGGAACTCCATCCAATTTGCAACACAACGATAACGAACGCTCCTCGTTGGAAAAGCTCTTTCCAAGTTCTTCCACGTGGTGCACAAATCAGACTCGTGTTTTTGGAGGCCACGTTGCTGGTATAAAGTACTGCTTACGAGCCGGCACGTCTGGACACAAAGACGCGTTCCATTATTAGGGAAACGAAGATGGGACGTAAAAACGTACAGGAGGAACCTAAGCCTGGGAAAAAGAAGAAGAGCCAGCAGTGTCGTTAGAGCATGGGTCGTAAGGCCTTGAAAATACGAGGCTGTTTTGGCGAATCGTCGAATTTATCGTGCGGTTCGCACGGTTTTTCAGCTCGCGGGTCCTCGCTGGCGATCGCGTCGCGATATTTTCAGAACTCGCACGTTGCTTGCGCCCGCGCCGCCGCCGCGACCTCGTTTTCGACCGTCTGCGAACCCTTTCGACTTTTCGATCTCGATCAGACGAGCTTGACAACCAAGGCTGAAACTCCTCGTCGAATTTCTCTGTCAAGCATTAAATTGATTCTTTGGATAAAAATATTAAAATTTTACCTTGGACGATCAAAGTCGCGGGGTATTAATCCTTTCCACTCGAGACCTTCTTTTCTGGTATCTACCAGTAACTCTAGATGCTTTCTTAGCATTCGTGACAATAGAATGCTTGTTGCAATGCGTCCGCTGCAATTAATAACAGTAACAAAAGCCCTTTCTGGAACCAGTTCTGAAAACGCTAAATCAACGCTCGACGTAAGGGCAGATACGCACCGATGGCTAGGATATCTCAATGTAAAAAATCGAATGGAACCTCCTTGCTCGTTTTTCTTGTCTCACCGCGTTGCGTCGTCTACGAATCCTGGTGGGATTCCGCGTCTCGCTTCCCCTTTCCCGTCGTTTCTCTCGATTCGTGGCGTATCTTAATGCACAGTACGTGTGCAATATGGCAGCGCCGGCCCGTATATCGAGGGTTCATCGTGGGGCCCATGGGGTCACGACCCAATCGCCAGAAATTCCTTTATCTTCATTCCTGCGTTTTTATTACACCCTCGCCGCCTTCTTCGTACGTCGCTCGTTCGATGAACCTTAATTGCGACTTGCGAGTCTTTGTTGCGTCGGGATCCTCTTTGGAAACGAAGGATCACGAGATCCTTTCAGCCATGAATCTTCGTGCCACCAAGTAATGCGTACCATGTTTTCAGGGAAGACAAACTCCTGGTGCATCGAAATCTTTTTTGCTGATTCTATAAAGGTCTATTTGGGATATGTTTTTATTGTTCCTGAAGGTCTGGATTGCTTTGAGGTCCACTTGACGCAACTTTTACTATTTTCTTGATCCACTAGTTTCAGATATAATAATAATAATCTCTTTGCCATAACTGAATCAACCAATTTAAAATAATAATGTATACAAAGTACATTTAATTTATATTAATCGCTCGTTACTAATATTCTTGGATTATTTTCTGTTCCAGGTGAGTGGCAACTTGAATCAAACACAAGGAACTCGATGAATTCTACAAGAAAGAATTAACGAAAATATTCCGAAGAAAACCAACAGCTGAATCAACCACGCCTCGAATCGCAGTCATCGAATTAGCGGTACGTGATGTATACTCGATTGAAATTGAAATAATCAGATCTCCACGTAGCCAACTACTATTTTTAAATTAGCGGCATAATACGTCTCAAAAGAACATGTTATTTCCTCAGTGAAAATAATTTCGCCAATTTCTATGACACATTTATTTACCCCTACAGTGCATCGTCACGCTTCAGTTTATGTTCAAATTATAGCTCTACTTCCCATATATTTTTTTTTTTTGCACATTTCTCCCCGGAAGTTTCCTCGATTTCCAATTTCCTGCCCGAGAACGCAATAATGCTCCAGTCCTTGAATTCTGCGAATTCGAAAGAGACTTTCCAGCCGCGTTCGTAACCGCTCGTCGAGCCGTTTAATCTGAAAGTAGGGATGATGACGATGAATTCATAATGTAAAAGGGTTCACACAGGAATTAAATGGATAGCCGGCCGACGCCGACACCGACGCCGACGCCGACGCGACGGTATCGAGATTCTTGCGATTAGGAACGCGGAACGATACCGAAGCCCGAGATTGAAAGACGGCGCGGCGGAACGATAACTCGACTACCGTTAAAACAACGAGCGAGTTGCGTTACCTTGCTGTATGCGCGGAATACTGTTATTTTAACGCAATTTCGCGAATTAAAAAGTAGTTAGAACTAAGGCGTTATTCGATAAACTACCAATCGTCGTACGTATTGTTTCCTGTTTGATCGTAATGCAGTATCGAATCATCCGAGTTTAGTCTGCTTAAAAATAATAAAACTTGTGGTAATTTCAGGTTACTTAGAAATACGATCTGTCTGATCTGTTGTAGGCAAAGGGTGTACTTTGTTGGTAATTAAAGAGATATATGTACTTGTTTTATTGTAATAAATAACAGTGGTAGAGCAATCGAAAAGAGAACGAAACGTATAAAAAAAAACTCTATATGCGATGAAAAGCATGAATGCCTATCTAACTTTTGCTTCGTTCAAATAGCAATTGTTGCGTAGCCTAGTGGAATGAAAGATTGAGGCAAAAACACTGGAAGAACTTTGTCATAGAGTATTCATAATTGCTTGTAACGTTACTTGGAGCACAAAAAATGCTGAAATTGTCAGTCATTACGATTCGACACGTAAGATTCACCCGGTTGTTTTTACGTATATGTCATTTATCATGTTCAATGACTGTGGCTCCGCACGCAAGCCTCGTTATCCAAATGGAAATAACATTAATTCATGAACAAGCGTGTAACGACGCTTTCCGTGGATTAACAGTTAGAGCGTAATACGCACTAGCAACTATACGCGTTCATCAATCAGTAGAGTAGAAAAAGTCCCGACGGATCGTTGTTGTCGAGTCAATGACTGTAGCGATAAACGGGAGGGTATCGCGATCGAAAGTGATGGAATGATCGAACAGTAGGATAACGATCTTGTTTTGTCACTCGGTTCAAAGCTTGCTATCATTCTGTCAATGGAAACAATTGGAATGCGTCGTTCGATGGTTTATTCAAAAGTGAATTAATTCAATTTCAAATATATGTATACATTCGATCGTTCAGTTGTTGCTTGCTTCGAAATTGTTTAGGAATATTATTTGTATACCGATTGAAAGCATCTAATGATTGGCCTTGATTGATCTTGAGAAATCCTGTAAAATGAACTTTCTTTTAAGCAACCGTTCGTATACGATTTGCGCACGATACTGTAAACATACTATTCAATTACAAATTTTCTAACATTTCAAAAATTAATGTTGTTGTTGTTGTTGTTGTTGTTAAAAGTGCCAGTGGCTCATGACCCATCTAGCGATCGTAATACTACTTAGTACCGTTGAGCTTGTATAAATAATGATCATAACATGAGATAGATGGCTGAAGCTGTAATTAAGGTTACCTACGTAGCAATTACAAGTATACTCGGTCATATTTATACCGTTTTTAATGTTGATCGATCCGATACGATCGCTTTCACGAACATTGTCACACTTTATGATATTAATAACGCTGTTTAATATTCGCATGATATAGAAGAAATAAAAAGTAGCCATTACACTCTGCTTTCATCTCTTAATCAAATTTTATATCGCGATTCCATTAGGAGAGATTGATATTTAACAGAAGTAACGGAGTGATACTTGGGCAATAAAGATTATATGATTAAGGAATTACAATGTTTGACATACCCTCTATCTCTATCGAACACACTTTATCGAGAAACTTTAATGTCTTTTAATTGGCACGTCAGAATAGATGTTGCAACTGCATCATGTGCATTGAACTGCAATTTAAAACGTCGCGGTGCAAAGTACGCGCGGAACGGTATAACTCGTGCTAAGTCGACGTGGTGTGGCTTTCGTGTTTAGGCATGAGTTAAGATCCCTGCCCTCCTCCCTTTTATCTTCTTAACACCACGGCGGCGCTGCGGCGCTGCGGCGCCGGCGTCCATCCTCCAGCCGCGATATCGCGCGCAACCATTAATATCGAAATGTTAACGCAAATCTGCGTAATCTTCTTAGGCGCGGTTCGCCGGGGTTGCTGGAAACGACATTAACACCTCGTCGAGATCTAACGAATCCGATGAAATTGTGTTTACGACCTCGAACCCCTCAATTCTTTCTATTTTTAAAGTTGCACGGTTCGTATTTCCATCGTCATCCCTCTTCGAGTTATGCGGATTTTCCACTCCAGAACGCTGATAAAACGTGTCTCTCTCTGAATTTTTCACTCAAACACCATTGATAGCAGCTTGTTCAAAATGTGCATGTTTATTTGTCCGTATTTCCAGAGAATAAGAATTTTTCTTATTTTTCTTTATAGAAACAAATTCAAGATTGTGTTAATGCTTAATGTTCATTCTACGCTTCACAAGACACAAGACAGACAGAGATACTGAACATTTAAACAAATATTTCAACTGTTTAATGTCATTCGTTATCAGATATTTTGTATCTGCATAAGAAATTTGTTCATCTTTGAATAAAATGGAGATATCGAGGCTGCTTTCCATCACGAGCGCGGCTAAGGTAAGGGTCGATGAAAAACTTGAACGACTATTTGGAGGGTTCATTTTAATGGCTATCAAGCGAATCGCGTTTTCGTCCGCATCTGCCGTTTGATCGAGTTTTCACGCGAAGCGAGACGAAATCCTGACTGTGACTTCGTCAAGCTATTCGTGCATGAATAATGTCGGCCAGTAGACGTAGAAGGTAATCAGGTTAGTCGTTCAAATTCCGTGTACGTGCTCGTTATTAAATACGAATATGGTTTCTCATTGGTTATCGGGATCAAGGTAATGCTAGTCTTTTTAAGTTCTAACCAGTTTACGCGAAGGTATGCAAAGTATCGTCTGCATTTTCTTTGAGGACAGAAATTAGGAAAAGTTATTCGAGAAGAAATAGTTACGATCTGCCATTACTTGCACATTTCTTAATAAAATTATTTTAAATATGGCACGGTTTCCTCCTATGCCATTGTGAATTTAGGGTGAAACTACTTTCTTCTTGTTTCAGAAGGTGATACATATGATCGTTAAAATTATTAAAAGTAGTACTCGTAATAATTATCGAATGTAAGAAACCATTCGTTCCATTATTCACGTTCAATGTTTTCGATCAATTCTTGGATAGGTTCTGATTGTTTATTTCAAGAAAAAGGAGTCTCTGTTTATTCCGAAAGCTTACAATACACATCAACTCATTATTTAATAGTATCTTTAGAACCTTCCATAATAAAAAAGAGGAATAACACATTTTATAATAATAATTATTTACGGTGTATATTAATTATTCGTTGAAGTTGGTAAGTGTTGAGATATATATAAACAGAGACGTACATTAATCCTTTTGTTTAATCCGCGAGCAGTTACCTGGGTCTGGAGACCGAACCTGATGGCCCACCCGTAGGTGATGGATGGGTTCGCAAAACAACCAACAGCCGCCAAATAACTGGTTATTTGTACCAAGGTGCGGTTTTCTTATTCTAACGAACCCATCATGAGCCGACAAAAAAGAGAATGGAAAGACAAGCCCAGTCCATTTTTACATTTCATCGATGCAATTATTTCGAGTCCACGTAAAATTCTCGAGCAATTGCAACGAATGTTGCTCTTGGGTTCTATGTTACTGATCAAGTCTACGCCAACAACACCAGTGGACGAACCCTAAGATAGACATAGAGTTGCGCTAACCCGACGTCGCGTCGTGTCGGGCCCCGTACGATCGTTGCAGATACGCGAAAATGTCGCAAAAAGAGAGACAGTTATACGAAGCCCGTCGCGGATCGCTTTTCCGTGACTCGTTTACGAGCACGTTGTACCTGACATTCCGGCTCCACGCTCGCGGAAGAACGTGTTCTCGGACGAGTCACTCCTCAGGAATCCCTCCGAGGCAAGTAAAACCGGCCTTGGACCTCCTTGAGGCCTCTTGTGTCAATATGCTACTCCTGCAGCCTTCCCTTCTTTGACATGCAGATCAGTCCTGCCAGAAGAAACAAACGTGCCTGGCTTTCACCAAGTAGGAACTGCCGAGCCGAAGCTGTCACGATGCGTTTACCTCGATGCCCACCAATTCCGAATTCCACTCTTCCATCGAGCGAACCTATCAATTTATGCAAATTTATGAAATATTTTACGAAAGATAAATGATTCCAAGATATAACGTAAGATGAAAGTAAACTCAATTTAAGCCAAAAGGAAACAAGATGAACTAAAGCAGTGATAAACATTTTTAACTGTAATTAGGAAATGAATATTTCAGATGAATCTCTTTGGTCCATGTCACTGGATATAACGGTAGAAAGCATTTGACAAAGGCCTTTGAAATTTTTTAAAAAAAGAAGAGAGAGACGTCGAGGATGTCCCAAGGTCAATCTCGTTTCTATTAAGCGAAGCATATTATTTTTTATCTCATAAACTGACGGACGCTTTCAAGACGGGTTCAGTGACCTGTCACGCAAAGTCATTCGAGATCATAAATATGTAACGAAGTAACTTTATACTCTTCAGGCCTCTCTTAATGTATATGATACATTTGAATTTATTCGTTGAAAATTGTCATGTACAAGAACTCTTACGCGAGACATAGGTCAAGCAATTGGCTCAAGTAGTGCAAAGTTCTGTGATCGTTGGAGGGAATCGACAAGAGCCTGCAATAGGAAATATAACTTTCGGGAAGCGACACAGCGCAAAATTAGCGGAGCTAATTAACACCGTAGAAATTGGTGCGCAAAACAGATAAGCCTTAACGATTACACGCGGAGGCTTAGAATCGATAAAATCTCTGAATGTGGTTCAGTTTTACGACGATATCAAAGTACACACGTACAGGTTCTGGAAAAGCAAAGTGTCCGTGCTGGTATCGATATCCTGATTTCCGTCGACATTCTTTTGTTGGCTTTGATCGTTCTCTTCGATTCTGCCTCGGTACATGATCCAGCCAGAGGATCCAGAGCGTGTCGGAATCATGGTTAAAGCTGTCGTCGATTCTTCAGCTTCCTCTGCTCGCCCCCTAAATGTTACTATACAACAGGATGTTTCAGTAATTGTAGTAGAACCGATAAACTGGCAATTCCCCGTGGAAAAAACAAATGGAATTGTATCCATTTATCGACTGCGAAAATGAACATTTGGTAACGAAATGCTCGACCACAGGTAATTTAGATTCACGTTTAGTAACCGTTACACATTTATTGAAATCGTAATGTTTCCGGGTATAGATATATTCAGAATAATTTCTGTAAATTGAAGAGATACGCAATTATTTCAAACCTCACCTGTAATAAACAGGATCAGTTCTAGTAAATAAGTGAAATTAAATGTGGAACAATTTAAAGTTGAACTTGAAAACAATTAAATATCGTATCTGTTTCATCCTAACGCACAAATGGATGCATTTACGTAAAGTTTTATGGTACAGTAGCTACGCGAATACCTGGAAAGTTTTACGGTCAACGGAATCATCCATCCATTCAACGAATTGGATGCATTGAATCGTGAAGAGCATATCGGCCGACGATGGAGTTGCGCGTTCATTGGAATAATCCGATCTTGAGGATGAGATGCAAATTCCTCGGAATGAATTAAATAGACAAAATACTGTAAGAAATCAGTTTGCGAGCAAAATTAGGTTACACTCATTTCTGATGCTTAAAGAGTACAAATAAATTAGTTGTGACATACTATTTTCATGAAAGAGAACGCACAGGTGACGCATAGATTTTGCCATGTGCGTTTCAATAATAATTATTCGTAGAATTTAGCGTTTCCTTTGATTCGATTTTGAGAAACGAAAATTTATCTTACGATGCGCGTGTTCTGGGTAGGTTGCCGAAATATTCAAGTAGAATATCGCGTTTGAGATTGATTTAAAACGTCGTTAGTTCTTTGAACCTGGCGATGGAAGGTATTATTATCACGGATTCAAGTGTCCGAAATTAGCTTCGCTTTAGTGTATTACATACGTTTACGATTTTGGAGCGAAACGTTAGATGAAAATGGAAATATGTTTTATCGTGTAAATATGAAAGTGATCCCTGAAGAAGTAAGGGTGTGGTGACATTTTTTCGTTCCCACGACTCACTCCCTCGTAATGACCACTCCTCTATGTGAATACGCATACTCGTACGGTTATATACATGATTTTGCATATTCTCGTTCTCAACGATTACCGAGGTTGAAAGCGATTATCGATTATCCATGCTATCCTTCAGAGGTTTCTTTAATTTCCTGGCTCTTAGAAGATATCGATCAATCATTTTTCTAATTTTAAACACTTTTCCCCTTAGAAAGTAATCAGTGTGCCTTAATATGTGCTCCGGGACCAGAGCATAAATTATATCGTTAATGTTACTCAAACGACTTTCCTTGCGTTCTTGCAAACAATATTACGCAATAGGTTAGACAAACTTAATCGACGGTGTTCGATCTGTTTTTCATTGCGCCTTACATTTACTGGTACGAGAATTTTATAACTAATAACTGTATACTGGGTTGTTAAAGAGTTGGTATTATTGTAATATACTTTGCTAAATACCAACAATAAAGAATACAAGGTAAAAGAAAATAATTTGTATGATGAATTAAAAATGAAAGTGTTTAAACACATGTTAAATTAAATATTAATATAAAGAAGCACATATTGTATTAAAAAAGTTGAAAGTGAAAGAATTCCGGTCGCTTAATTTTTCCATGAACTATCCAAAATCAACAGCCTTGAAAAGCTTCCAGCTGATCAAGAAAGCTGCGTTCGCGGGTTCGAAATAGAACTTTCGCAACGGATGCGCCGTGCAAACATAGCTTCTCTGCAATAATATTTGGTCGTCGAACGATATGTGTGAGAGTCGTAACGAAAAGAAGACCAGAACGAATACATATGTATATCGGCGTATGAAACATTTGGGAGAGTTGAGACACCAAAGTGTATCATCTACATTGCAACTGTTGCAAAACTTGACAATTTTCAATCACGACTATTAATTAAATATTCATACGATCAAATTGATACGATTAATGATGAAATATGAGATTCTCACAATGTTTAACATATCGTGATAAGAAAAGCAGAGACTTTAAGAAATATTAATTGAGTAATTATGATGTTCATTTAAGAAATAATAAACTATTTCACCTAAAAGACATGAATTTTCTCACTTGATCGCATAAATTTTACCACGTTTCCACGTATATCCACGGATAGATACCATTAATCTCTAATTAAGGCAGGTATCGATTATTGATCACCTACGGACGGTCGCAATTTCCATAATATATCGCGGAACGTGATATTGCTTCTCATTTCGCCAAAAAGAAAAACCAATGAAATATATACATATGTCTCGATCTATCGCGAATCGTTGTCATCGTACGATCTTATTACTTTTGTCGATCTGTCGCAGCATCGATGTAACGTCAATTACGCTAACAATCGTTCTGTTAATTCAATCACGGGAAAACTACATTGCGTAGAACGTTGCGACTTGATCGTTTCATTAATGAAGGCGTTCGACTCGATCCCCTTTTTTCCCTGTACCGATAAAACGATCGGTTTTGCTGCGCGATTTTCCACAATCGAAGAGAGACTTTGATGTCGTTTTACGCCTATCTAGAGTCCGAACCAGTTTTAATAAGTCCTGGTTTCAACCTTTTTCTCTTCCTTTTCCACGACGTTTCTTTCTCCCCCGTAAGTGTTCTGTAACGACGCGACGCCCATTTCCCTGTTTCGATCTTGGTTCTCGGTTCTCGGTTCTCGGTTCTCGGTTCGCCTATGCGTTATCTCCTCGCGAGCATCGTCGAAACATTAAATACTTCTTAAACTTACTTTATGGAATTTAATTCTCTCTTATCCGCATACTCGTACACCATCATTTTTCCCTCGCGATACGATTTCTTGCGGTACCCATCGTTTAATGCGAACTTTTTGCAACGGTCTTCCACGAATGCTGTTAACGATCTCGGCATTCGATACCCGGTGCGTCGATTTTTACGTCGCTTTTCAGTCCACAACTGTTATTTGTTCACCTTCTTGCGCGAATTCTCCTTTCCGTCGGCCTTCCTCGTTAGCTGCTCCGATCCCGTCGCTCCGGGGGTTCTACGGTTTGCTTTTATACTCGATTTTTTTTTTCCATTGTCAAGTATTTTTTCTATCGTGAATTGTCTTCTTTCCGCATCTATTGTCTTTGTTCGCAGTCTCGATATTTTTCCCTTTTCCGCGTTTCGTCTGCAGACTGCAGTTGCTTCTTTTCTAGCATTCCTTTTAAAAGAAACTTTTTCTCCCGCGTTCATTAAAGTATTTTCAATGTCATTGTTAGGCAGTAGTTGGTATTTAAAAAATACCTTCTTTTTTCTTTTGTCCATACTAATTTTAGTCCAAGTTAAGCCTAAAAATGAAATTACATTGGAAAAAGAAAAGAAAGTAATTGAGGTCTGAAAGGGTTAACTTGCTAAACATGGATCTACTCGTACCCTTCACAGTTGGATATTATACGAAGAATTCCCTGACACTTGAATCGATTTTAACCGTTGATTCCAAGTGGCAGTTTTGCTTTCCGCATCGATAGCCAGTCGATACTCCTTTCATCGACATCACGCACTATTCATAGACGAAACATTTCCACTGGCTGTCCGCGGAACCAGATACGATTCAGAAAATCGTGTCGACGCGACGGGTCTATGGGATGCCGCTACCGAGAGAGTGTTCGTTTCCCGTTAGTTCGTCAGTTAATAAGATTTCCTGTTGGTGGGTTCCAGAGACGAGGCGTAGGATGGGCCCGACCGTGCGAGGAGTCGTGCTACACTGAAGAGGAGGAGCTCCCCCGAAGACGAGAGAGAAGGAGGAAGGAACGAAGGATGCCTGCCTCGCAAACCGCCGCCACGGAGCGGCGAAATGAGAGGATGGTGAGTGTTCTTTCGAAATGTTTCATGGGTATTTTATCATTTTTATGTATTTTTATGTCTTTACAGTTTACATGTTATACGTTGTTTACGTTTACACGACACCCCAGTGTGATAATGGCGTCATTGATGACGCTTCTATCAGATTTGCGACGCATGAAAGGGTTAAAGGGACAAAGAAACGCAATTTTCCGAGGACTCGCTCGACAATCGTCGCTAACTACCGCGCAGTGATTCGCGACGATATTCGCTTTTGAAAAGCTTTAGTACCGCAGAAGCGTGATTCCGCTTCCGGTGAACCGACGATGCCGTAACAGCGGCTTTGCTCGGCTATTGACGTTAAACGAGAGACTAATTACTTTCTTCTTTCTTGTTCGTTATATTTCTTCACGATGCACTCCGTATTTCCGTTTATCATTTACGTCTCCCTGATTCTCATACTTATCGTGCATTTCATTCGATATTTTGCGCGTCATTTCCTGAATTCCTTGATACACCCTCGTTTATAAATATATGGATACTTAGTACCTTCAGCAACTTTTCTTGCTAAATTCTATATTGGATGTGCATCTAATAACATTTAATAATACTAAATGTTTTTAGCGCCATATTGAATTTTATAGTGAAACTATGGGATAAATATAAATGATATAATTGATATTAATAGATTTACAAATTTTATTCGATACTTATTTCTATTACCTACATCTACCTATGTATGGTACATCTAGGTGGAGAGAATATTATTTCTTTATTGTGAAATGGAATTTTCTTTTCTTCCTTGTATATGGAAAATAGAAAATAGACGTGTCGAGGATGCGAAAAATGATATCGCCACTTGCACCTCTACTCCGTAGTGATACTTTCAACCCTTTCGCGAACCAATAACCCTCGTTCGACCTATTCTTCTTGAAGCGATGGTCGAAACGATGGCGTACCGTTATACAAAAGCCCCTTGTTGAAGAAATTTCCGACGTAAGCAGATCCCAAGAGCATATCGAGTGACGTTCCCCTCTCGACAAGGAAATAGGAACAGGGTTGTCTTCGACGTTGCATTTTTTATACTTGCAACTTATTCATTTTAAAAATAGTTGACAACAAGTATTGAATTCTATTTTAAAGATAATATCCTTGTAGTAGTATCAGTGTGAAAAAATAAAAAATTAATTGCGAGTTGTTTATAATTCCAGATCACGCACGAACCACCAAAATTAAAGACCACCTTGAAAACGCCTCCTAAACAAGCAACCAATCCTCTTCAGTTTGTCAAAGTTGGCCCATGTTCCTTGTATCGCACAGCTCAGGAACAGTTGCAAAAGGTCCAAGAAGTGAAGAAGATAAAACAAGAGGTCCGCGATGATCCTGAAGATTGGCAATCGGTAAGATGGTGAATCTTGTAATACTTTTTTCTTTTTCATGTATAAATCGATCTAATGCAAATCACGAACAAATGAAATTTCCTAACAAACGAATACCAGACTATATCGATCTCTTATCGTTTCTCTCGATCAAACGAAACGTGTTTTATGCTATCAACTATATTCTGCATCTAATAGTTGCTTCGATCGTATCGACAGAATTTGGACAACTGGAAGAGCAGTCGGAGGAAGCGTCAGGAGCACATCATCGAACGGGTGGTCGAGGTGAAGAAACTCGAGCTAGAGGAACACGATCGGCAACGTCGTCGAAGCAAGACTTTCTCCGAAATGATGGAGGAGAGGGGCAATAGGGGTCGCAAACTAAGCATCAGCTTGGCCATGTACCACGAGGAAGACGCCAATGACCTGAGCGACCTTGGTATAGGAACCAGCAGTGGAAAGAGCTCGGTTAGCGGCGACACTCACGATGACACACACAGCGTTCTGGTAAGATCAACACCTGCTTCGCTGATCTATACGTTGCGTACAAACTTTTTGATTGCTGCTCAATCCCTGAATTATACAAAAATCACATGTATCCCGTGTTCGTAAAATAATGAAATCCTCTAAGGAACATGTAGGTTTTCGTAACAAAACACTCTAGATTCTTCGTCAGCATATCGTCCAATGTTTCGATCGTTGAAAAATGAAAGTGTGAATTTTTCAGAGCGACCGAGACAGCGAAATAGAGAAGAACCACTCGGACTTGGACAACGTGCCAAGCGAAAGCGTGATCAGTAGCGACGTGACGTCATCGTCGACGACGACGACGATCATGTCAACTTCGACAGCGATCACGAAGAAACCATTCGGGAACGGATTCCACAGCAACCACAATCACAACAACCAGGAGTACGACTCCGCGACGACAGCGACCACCAGCTCCCCGGAACCGGAGGAGTACACGTACGAGGGCGCGATTCGTAGCTACGTGTCGAGAGTATCGCAGAACATACCGAGAAGATCGTTGGTCAGCTTGGACGCGAAGCTCGACAGCGCCAAGTCATCGACGAACGCGTCGAAAACGAGTTTGAACGACGACGGCAAGCCCACCGCGCCGTTAGTCAAAGTGGACATCTTGAAGAGGCGGGAGATCTTTGAGAAAGCGTCGCAGAAGAACAACGACAGCAAAACGAACAACAGGCTCTCCGGCGATTTCACCGGGACGAAATCGATCAAGGAAAGGCTCTCGAACCTAGAGAAGCAGAAGCACGACGCAGACAACAGCGACAAGACCGGCAAAGCGCTGAACAGACTGTCGGGTGATATGAGCTCGATCCGCGAACGATTGTCTCACCTGGAGAAACAGGCTTCCGAGCGGGAGAGCAAGAGTTCTGCTCATCGGAAACTGAGCACCGAGGAATTGGAAACGGGCAGACCCATCAGGCAGAGACTGTCCACCTTAGAAAAATACAGCAGCAGCGACGAGTCATCGGCACCAGCCACCACTCACGAGTCACGGCACAATGGCGAGCTATCCGCCAGGACAATAAAGGATCGCTTGAGTGCCCTGGACGCGGCCAGGAGCAACGAGTCCGCCGACAAGAGATCCTTCGTTGGCAAGCATTCCTTGTGCTTCCGGGATCAAGAAAATAGAATCGATACCTCGACTCCCAGCGAGAGGAGCTCGTCGCCCGATTCGGAATATCGCGTGCCCAGGGCTGCCTTCCACAGAAGCCTGGATTCTTTGGACGCGGACGCATCCAGCGGTCCCGACACTTTCGAGCGCGTGCAAAGCCTAGAGGAGCTCGATTATGGCAGGCGTTACCCTGCGTCCTCCTCGTCCGCCGAGCTCCTCAACGACACCGATCGCGAGGATTCCGGTATTCACACGGCTGACGTTAGTTGCTCCGTCAGCCAAGCGGACGAACCCGTGGACGAGGACATAGTGCACGCCAGCACGATCATCGAAAGACAAGAGGTCATCGAGGAGAAACCGCAAGAACCTCGCGACGTCGAGACAACGAAGGAACCAGCGGAACAGCAGACCACCGCGAACGACATCTCGACGATCTCTGGTAGCCAACAGGAAGCAGTAGTAGCAAACAAGGTAAGCATTTGCATGATCGTTCTTCTATCGGTCAAGTCCATTTTCGGTCGTCGTGCACTCATTTCGCTGGCATACGAATGCAGTTTGTCCAATGGCAATTTCGAATAGCTTCTATCGGTGATGATTCATTCAGACGAAACGTCATAAGCAGGGGTTGAAAAAAGATTGGAAAATTAACTTTCGAACTGGTTTTTACTGAAGCAGTTATTAGATTTACAGTCGAGCGTTTCAATCTATAGGGTGTTCGGTGACTGGTGTTCGGAATCGATTCTATATGAAAAATTACGTCGAAAATATAGAATAAAAATTGTTCATTAGAAGCTTTGTTTTGGAGAAAATCGACTTAAAATTTTCGCTGGGTACGGGCGCACTCTCGTTATAACGGATCTCACTGTAGATCTTAGAAAATTTGCTTACACCACCAACTACCAAACACCCTCTGTAACCAATGTCATAGCTTTTTTCAACTCCTGACCATAAGTACGATGGACAGTCGTCGAGTAAGTCTGTACCGTCGGATAGCTGGAAGCTAACGAATAATACACGGAACAATTAAGCGACATTTCAAGTCGGATTACGGTCGTTGAGTTGAATTATTACTCTACGACTGTGCCTCCGATACTTGTTTAACAACCGCTAGTTTCGATTCTAATCCTATTCTTATTCTTCGGTTACGGGACGTCAGGTTATACGATCTATAACTCTTTGGTTCTCTAGGGTACTGCTGACACTTCTGGGAAACTGTCAACTAACAAATCACAATCGCAGGCACACATAGAGGTTACTAACTCGAGTACACTCCGTTCCTGTCCTGTCACGTATCGCCCGATCGTTTATCAAAGTCCTAAAGTACCTCCGCGACGAACTCCTCCGGAAACGCTTCCCAAACCAAAGGTACCTGTACCCAAAGAGCTTGTCCAATCCAAAACAGACTTTCTATCTGGTAAAGAAACGAAAGTAGGATCGATCTCCAAACTATTCGCAGAGGAGCATCCTGGCTGCGGTACCGACGAACAAAGCCTCTTGAAAGAGGACTCGATCGAAACGACGAACCCGTCTTCGACGCTATTAGACTCTACCTTCGTTGACGATTGTCCTGCTGCGTCAGCTGCCAGGGCAGCAGTCGTTCCAACGACCCTTCAACTAGACTCTAACGCTACCTCAGCCTTTAACGGTTCTTCGAAAGAGACGACAAAGACCACACCAGTCACGTCTCCACGGTCAGCATCGAAAATTCCCACTCCGCTTCCTCGTAAGGCGATAGGCACGAAATCGTCCCCGACCAGTTCCACGTCTTCCCTTAGCTCACCTGTCTCGCCTTCCTCACCCAAGACGCCAGCCCTCAAGACGAGAACGTCGATCGGCAAGAGTCCAACTAGTCAGACGTGTTGGCCGCAATTCTCAAAGGCGTCAGAGATACCGATTCCCGTTACCTGCAGCGGTACGATCCCAACCAATATTCCATCAACCACTTGTATACTCGCCTCCCCTTCCTCCGATCTAGAGCAATCGTCCTCCGCGAAGCATGTTCCCTTCCTCGCGTCCAGCACGAAACATCAGGTGACGGTGACTGAAGAGGCACTGGCCGCAGAAAGACGCCGGACGGTGGTGGAAATATGCGAAAAGGTGGTGGTACCTCAGGGCAAGACACCTACGACACCTCCAGTGACACCGTTCATCACCGTGGATCGCGTCAATGACAAGCAGAGCTCAGCAACCGAGGTTAGGATCGAACAGCAATCTAGCAATCCTTTGACAAAGTCTTAAGATCGGCGAGGAAATATTCGTTTTTGGCTATCTTCGTGTAGCGCGTTATCTCTCGCCCTTTGTTACACATCTAGCTTCGTCTAACTTCCATTAGATCTTGTACATAAGAATGGGCTTGGAGCGGGTGTCCAAGTGGTGGGAATCGCGCCGTTGCCACCGAACGATTCCAACTGATAAAACGTGATCGCGATTCAACGACACGTTCAAACAGAGTGAAACATTTCTAAAGTAAATAAGCTAAACAAAATGTCTCGCATCGAAGCAACCTCGTCATTGTACATCCACCGTTACAGTCATCGAATCGACTTCGATCTTTGAAGAATCGTGTCTCGAATCTGTTCGATCAGGAAACCGAGTCCTGCCACTTACGACTCCCAGATAATACATATAACCCGTCTTCGCCTATCGCTTCCACACGTATTTATTATCCGCCATTACGCACAAATCTCGCTGGAAACGAAGGCGTGAGACCGTAGCTAACGATGTAAATAGACGACACAGGAGCAAAACGTATATAATAACCCCCCCACCATCCCCCCCCCCCCCCCGGTACCGAGTAGAATTAGATCAGGTAGCCGGAAACACGTACTAGCCGGAGGTAAACGAGGTGTCAGTTCGAATCGAGTCGAGTCGAGTCGATAATCATGGTGACCCGCGGAAAACTTAGTGGCCTAATCTAACAGGGAACACATCTAGGAGCTAAAACGATGCCTATGCGAACGATCGCTGCCTGATTTAGAAATCGTAACAAGACTTTGTGATCAAAGATTCTCGTTAATCCTCGCGCTGCGATATCAACGTGAGAAATTAAGGTGTCTGTTTGGTTTGGAGATGAATAAAAATTGATTTTCATTTCAGATTTTCGTAAAATTTCAGCTCTTCGAGCAATTATGCTTAAACTAGCAGTATCGTGGGACTCAAAACTGGATTTTTATATATTCTATGGCTAATCTGTAGAAATTTCTAGGTAACTTAGAACAAAGATAAAAGAAAGAAATTTTATACAAGTTTGTCAAGTTTCCACTCTTAATCCACACTTGTTGTTAGTCACATTAATGCAGAACAGGAATGAATCGTGTACTGCTATGATAGAATCAATTATTTATATTTAAAAAAATTTTCTACATAGAGATACCTCAACTATCATTCAATTCTTAGGGGTCCAAGCTAAACGGATATCCTCGTATACGCACAACCGCCATGAAAGCAGAAAAAAGCCACGCACGAGGAAAATAACGAATATGATTGTTCTTCGAAATACTCCGAGCGTAACACTTCGATTTAGATTAACTTGTAATCGATCTTAGCGTGACTCGTCGACACTTGTGCGCGGATAACGATCGATTGTAGCACTCGGGAGTACGTGGTTAATGAAATATAAAATTCAGTGGGCAGAGAAATTTGTCGTATCGTGTTTCCATCGTGACCGCAAACAGCATTCAGATTTCCTTGAGAAAGGGATTTTCGAGCACGAGTGAATCCGGTTCGTGGAGACAAATGCTATCTCGAGTTGTTGTTTTTTTCCAGTATTTACAGGTTGTAGGTGAACAAATCGGACACAAATTTCTTCCAAATTGATCATTCGAAGGTCGTCCCGGTTCACTTTCGCTTCCAAAAATCCCATTTTCAATTCGCCCAAGTATCCGATACATGTACGATGCTCTTATCGAGTGCCTTTAGCACCTAAATCACACGAACGAATCAGACTGCCAATATTTTATATCGAGCCGAAATTTCAACGATCGCTTCACCATTGTCTTCGTCATCTCAAATTGTTCGAAACGAAAGTGGAAAATCTACTGAATATATTAAACACATCTGATCTTAAATAAAGGGGAAACAGTATAAATTATCAAAATCCGTGCAAATAATTTATCTTATACGTGATAACTTGCTGAAGAATCCATTCTCTGTTAGAAGCTACCCAGACTCAATTTTTTTTTTTTTTTTAAAGAAAATGTACATGTTTGACAAACAGCGCAACAAGAATAAATACTGTTTGTCAACGTGTAGAGTAAACTACAATGATATTTTGGTAATATTTGTTATGAAGATTTATTATTCGTAATAATTTTAAAGCTACATTATTAAAGAATATGAAATTAGACTCTGAAAATATATGTATAGGTACTTGAGAGTTATGTTTGTAAGAGTTTGTAACCGTTACAAACAATTGCTACTTTCGTTTTATTTCACATAATATTTACTTTCGCTCCATTTTCATTTTCTATACTAAAAACCTAAAAAAAGGCAAAATTAAAGTTAGCGAGCTTCGAAAGGCTGAATAATCTAATATACATAAATGGTGCTGTATATGTAGATGTAGATCTAGAAAATTAAAAAGGAAATCGATGAAGAATCTGGGTGGTTCCTGCAGAGTTGGACAACAATGTTGTCTTTGGAAAAATGAGAGCTTTTTATCGATTCTTCGAACTCAGCATGCAAATATGTCGCAACGCGTATCGAAAATCGTTTTATCGTTTCGGCGATACGTGTCGTCGTCGGATGACGAGCCGAGCTGCAGCGCGCTGTCGCATTCCAAACACGTCCAAAGTTTCGTCCCCGTGACCCGTGGATCGGAGAGGTCGGTCAGAACGACATTTAATTATTACAGAAGAAGTCGTATCTGACCCGTCACGATAAACGTGCCCTAAATTGTCGCGATTAACCGCTCACTTGTCTCGAGTGGTCGTATTCGATCCCCTCGGAAACAGTCGTCGCATCGAGGAGGTAAGAATCGTTTCACTTGTCCCATAAATAACCAATCAACGTGATCATTGATAGTAAATAATATGAAAGCCTCGTAGTCGATGCATGCATATCTTTATTTTTATTTCCGAAAACGTACAATTTAAGACCTTCTCGGTGACAGTCGATAATACTTATCAATTCAAGATATAAATTTCTTAAAAATAATAAACGTGTGTATACCATATACTCGTACGTAAGTATATATTATATGTACTTGTAAAAAGGAGAATTTACAAATATTATTTTGTATGCGTGACGTCAATTGTTTGGTAACCTCGAGTACTACTTCCAATTTAATATTAACCGTTGTGTATCGGACAGACGGGTTTGCGTTTAAATAAATTTGTATTTTCAATTGATAGGTATAATCAAGCCTCGCGGAGCAGTACCTGGTTGTAAGTTGGATGATTAAAAGCTATAAAGGAAAGACACGCATGTACCGACTATGACACTTTCAATTCACTTTTTCCAAGAAATAATCATTGCTACAAATCAATTTGATCGTTGAAATAATTTGTCGACCGAGTGCCTGACCAAATTAAAATTATTAACCAGCAGTTTGATTGACATAAAAGCATTGTTGGCCTGTAGGAATCGGTAACTGATTCTGTCGGACCCTTTATATTCCGTTTGCTTACTACAGTAGAATCATTTTGTTTGTCCAATTTCTACATATTTTCTGGGTATCGAACCATTTATTGTTGAGAAGACATCGAAGAGAAATGAGTTTCACTTGGTCCCACGGCAGACGTAACATTGACTCTTCGTCGAGCACTCGTTCCAACTTACTAGCTTGTTTGTCGTAGCGGCGTCAACAATTGTCATCGTGAAATCTCAAGCGAGCGTCCTAGAATCTAAGTTCTTCTACTGCGACGAGGTAAGGCGGCGCTTTCAATTGCTCGACCTAGCGATAAACCGCACAATGTGTTTTCTCACCATACAATTGATCACATTAGTTCCCCCTCTTATCGATGGCGATATTTGCTCTCGATCTAGGATTTCTTTCTTGCATGGCACCAGCTTAATTGATTCCGTCGATCCCTCACGTTCACGTCACTCTTCGTCTTCGTCTTTATTTGTTCCCACAAACATTACATTTTTTTACATATATTTTCCCGTTGAAACCTAAACACAAGCTACGTAGAGTTGATGCAACTTGCACCATTACTTTGGCAGTATTAGTCGATCCTTTGAGTATTCTATTATGTATGTGGATTATTTCCATGCGCGCATTGTCGAATTTTTATTTATATGCGCCTTGTTAACTCTTTGAGGCACTCGATTATGAAAGAAAAATAAAATTCAAGCTGCCAACAAAAAAACAATGCCAACAACTACAACTTGCTAACGAGTTTTAACTTTTCTATCCGTTTCTAATTCCACTTATTGTACTTTTAGCGTTAAAGCTAAGGAAAAGGTGGGATAGTTTTTAACCTACCTAACTTCAAACAGTTAACATACATACATTCCAGTGGTAGGTTTTTAAAGAAATAATCAATTATTAGCACAGATGACTCGCGAGACTCTGACTGGAGCTCGAAAGCTGCAACACCAGACTATTATGTTTTCAAGTTTTTATTGCATAATACGCAAATATAGGTGTAGGTAGCTCGTATAATGGTATTGCCATGAAATATATTATTATACGTTATTTACGATGACGAGTTACGATTGTCTAATTGTAAGTCAGCCAATCAAGTCATCGTAGAATCGATGAATCACTGAACGTTTGTTCCTGCAATCATAGTCAAATATATCCTTCCAGAATAGTTGGGACAGAATTTATCGTACCATTGTGGTCGTGTGGTCTTTGCATTCGATAAATACATCTGTGTAGTTTCACGTGATAAAACCTTCGTAGTAGCATTCGTTTCAACTTTCAACGCCATTCAAACAAACTGTTTAAGCTCCTGTATTGCTTTTAGATGATTACGAAATCGATGAAAAAAATCGTCAGACGATACGGTTACATTAAAAAATTCTGTTTGTCTTGTTGACTTTTTGATTATTCAGCAAGGAAATATAAATCGCTGAATTAGTTGACTCGACAGACTTTTACAGTTTACATGTTTCTTCGAAGTTATCTCGATGGTTCCGAGTAAAGTAATAATTCTGTAGGGCGGAATGTCGATACGTGCGATTCTTATCTACAAGTGAGGATTTTTATCGATACGTACAGAACGCATTCTTTTTCTTGGGTATTACAATTAACAATGTATCGAACCGATATTTCAAAGGAAATTGCCTAATTAAAACATAACTTTTGCTTTTCATAGAATTTCTCGCTGTTAAAATTATAAATGTTACTTTGAAACAACTTGAACAATCATTGTTCGTGTTTATACTTGTCATGTCGAACCAACACATGAATCGAAACATGTCGATTTAATCTTTCATCGGTAATTTATTAATTACTAGAGATTGGACACGATACTTGATGTATATTATTAAGAAGGAATTTTTATTATTGATGCTTGACCAGTGAACAATCTAAATGTCGTGACCATGTGATATGAAAACATTTTCCTATCGATTAATTCTTGCCGATACAACAACTCTGAACATGAGGACGTATCAACGCCGAATTTTTACATGTATATTACATTATCAAAGATGAACAAGTCGCTGATAAAAATTCACGTTTTCACTCGCGTTTGAAACGTGAAAAATTGATCACGGAATTATCAACGGCGTGATATTTCACGCCTAGATTCATCTACGAGCTATGTGAAGCGAATCAGGAGCAGTCGATGAAAACTGCGAATTTAGTCCCGTCCCCGCCTGCCCCGATAGATCTAGATTCGAGATAAACGTTATCGTTATTGCCGAAAGGTCTTATCTCTGTTTGCTCGCACTTTGTCAGTCCCACGGCAAATAACACATGACATCAGATCTGTTGCGGAAACTTACGACAGAATGAACTGCATGGAGAGCAAGTATTTTCCTTCTGCTGCTGCTGCTGCTGTTGCTTCTGCTGCATGCATGCACTAATTTTCTGATTAAAAGTGAGTCCGACCAAACACAAAGTTCCGCACGGCCCAGTGGTAATTGGATGATTATTTATTCCGTTAACCAAGAGAGAAAGTACTATAGGGGAGCGTAGAAAATAATAAGAAATTATCATGCAAAAATATGCGCAAGTCTGTTTCGAGGTTACAGGTGTTACTTGTGTTTAAAGTGTTTGGGAATGTTCAAGGGAACGTAAAAAATGATTGTCATTATGTCGAATACAAACTTAATCCTCTAGGGTAGTTTTTGTTCTGCAGACAACTTGCAAGCCATTTACTTTGATATTTAAAGTTCTGCCATTTCACTGTCAAGTAAGCCATGATTTTCACTTTAAACATAATTTACGTATAGCGTTAATGGCGACAGCTGAGCACACTTGTTGGCAAACAAATATTCGATTAGATGAATCGATATGGTTCTGGCAAAAGTTATTGACATATTTATTAGAGATAGATAACGCTATTGCATACACGTGTTATAAATCTGATAAACGGATTAACTTTATAGAAATCATATATTAACAAATTGATAAACATTTGACCAAAAGCTGTAACTGGGAAACATGATTGCATCAAACATACGTTTATACGAACTTTTTTTTTACTTTCGAGTTCTGAATCCACCCTTGCAGTACTTTCCTCGTATATCAAAAAACACCATAACTGCATAATTATTTATCTTGACTCTTTCGAACATAACATACTATTTATCATCATTTTATTTGCTTTAAAAACAAACCGTTACATGTTATTAACGAGTTTCAATTCGCTTTGTTTTATACAATTTTGTTAATAATACCAAGCCGTGGTACGATAGTACTAGGACATTTTTTCCGTGACATGATTTGAATTTTTATTTGTTTACTGTTCGAGTTGTTGACACCCGCAGACTAACGTTTCGTCCCGTGTATTCGTTTCTGCACGAATTTTGCAAACAAGCTTACGACATCGACAGTAGCCATGCATGAACGTCAGTGCGTCGATATCCATCGAAAACACTGGAAACATGAAAAAAAACAATAGACGCCTACAACGAGTCACGTAGAATGTAAAATAATGTTCCATCCGAAACCACAGTTGGCTCTCAAGCTGTTACTTGAAATACAGCGTTTCTCAAGCTTCGTTTTACTATAATTATCTATTTCGCTATTAAACATCTTATCAGATATCGTAAATAATAAGCAACACTTGGTACTGTTTCAACAAATATTTTCATTTATCCGCATAAGAAATTTAAGCAAAGTAAAGAAAAGTAAAGCAAAGCAAAGCAAAGCAAAGCAAAGCAAAGCAAAGCAAAGCAAAGCAAATCAAAGCAAAGTAAAGTTTGAGAAACTCTGGCCCGCTGGCGAAGCAAGCCTGTGCGGTGTGCCGATTTGCATAGAATGTGGCGTTGCAAAATTCGTGCGGTGCTAGCCGCAAGCCCAGTTCCGTGCGGCAGAAGCAATAACGCAGCGCGTCTCTTCAGGAACCGATCGTTATCGAGAAAGCGGACGAAGAGGAGGCAGCGGCGATTTGCCAGCCAAGCCCGCCAGTCGAACGCGAAGAGCACGAGGAAAAGGAAGCGCTGATGAACGGGAAGAACGAGACTCTCGAGCCACAGCTGCGAAAGTCGATCGAGGAGTCGATCGACGTGCACGATGCACCTGAGACCACATCGTCCACCAACGTTCCTGTGCCTGAAAGACCGACGACCCTGACCTTCGCCAACCAAAAAATCGCCGCGGTGGACATAATGAGCCTTCTCAGCCCGATGTCGCCCATCGCGAAACAGGTAATCCTCGAACAACTCCTGGAATTCGGCGAGGCCAGAAATTTCAAGGAAATCATCCACAAGTTTTGGAAATGAATTTTTTTGTTTCGGATTAAACAAATGGATGCAACTGAATAAAATATTTGTGATATTTGTATGAATTTTAGTAACTACAGTGATCAATGTCATATTTGTAATGTCTAAATTATCGACTTTCCTTCTAATGTAAATAGTCAACAATCAAAGGTAACTAGCATATTTCAAACGTTTTCTTCAACGAAAACGAAAGTCAAGTAGAAAAGAAAATTTTGATCAGTTCGAGTATGTCTTTTTCTTTTACACACACACACACACGCGCGCGCGCGCGCGCAAAACGTGTTCATTTTTCTTTTAAATTGGATTTTTACTTTGCTACACAAAGCTTCAACGACGACGATATTCTATTACTGTTTGTCACAAGTTTTTCTGTCCTAACAACACAATCGTAATTACAGTGAGAATTTCCTCCTGCTGCTGCATGCCTGTAATATTTCTGAGGAAACAAACTCGATTACCATTTCAAGATAGTTAGTTGTTCCTCGTCACTCTTGACGCGCGTCAGACGTGTGAAATTACTTGTTGAGGTATTGGCGCAGATCTTGTGTGAATTCATCTTCCTTTGGGAACGTTGGCTAGCGAAAGCGAAGAGCATTGTTCTATGAAGATTTAATAAGCCTCGTAAAAAGATAATTAATTGTTTCTGAATTATAATAGTAGTTGGTTTTAAACAGAAAAACTTGGCTACCAAGTAAACAAGTATTTTTCAAAGTTTTGTAGAAAATACAAATTATTGCACGAATGAGCCTCGATAATTCAAATTCCCTTATATAAATTCTGCATAAAATGTATAGACTAATCACACTAAATAATAACAAATCTCATGTTGTAACCAGTAACGATGACATGTTGTTATTTTCAATTCAGATACAAATCAATTCTCACGAATTCAATTTAATCTGTTATAAAAGATGAACATATGTAGATGAAGCGATGTACATGTGGCAGGTAGTGTAACCGTATCCAACTGGTCCTGCTTTATGTCTATTAACATATTTCACGTCGTACGGACCAACTGTAAAAGTTTCATTTCTTTTATTGCGCAACTAGAAAATTCTAATGAATCGTTTCTTTCTGTAACAGATGTTGCCGCTCGACGAGGGAATTATCACTAGCCTGGCGTTCCCTCTAGGACTACCAACCAGCGTGGAACCTCCGAAGGAGAAACCACCACCACCACCAGTGGATGTCAGCGACGAAGAGAGTCTTCCTATAGAACCCTTGAAGAGATTGAATTCCACTCGAAGAATAAAGAAGGAATTACGCACGAGGCGCTCGGATTTTCTGGGAATCGAAGGGGTACGCAATTATCTCCAACATTACTTAATCAACGAATACAGCGTGTAGTAATAAGTGAAAGTTTCTTCAGTAATCGGTTAAGAACATCAAAATAATTGAAAAAGATGCTAATTGTTAGAAATGTGTTTAGCTTGACAGAATACGTGAAATTAGATCTATGGAACGAGCAGTTCGGACTAACAAATTTTCCACGGCCTATCCATCGGTTAGAAAATCGCTCACTCGACAACTGTTTGGGTATGAAACTTTGTTCGTGACTTATGTGTTTTGAACCAGCTGCTGAAGCGACTCCCAGACACGCCCTGTATACATCATGGAATATTTCTCAGGACAAGTGTATCGAAGCATTCAGGCTTAATAGAATTCACGCGACGTTTAAAGTTTTTCCTGTGAAAAAAAGAAAAAGAAAAGAAAAACTCGACACTTTTTCTCTCATACTTTCGTTTCTTCTCACGCGTTTCCACCTCTTCGATGGCTTTCACTCGCTTCCGGAAGCTAATATGTTCCGCGGCTGTTGATACACCCGCGTTTCGCGTTGCGAAAGATCGTATCGTCGACGTAACATCGTTTAATGGTATTAATTGGAGCACGTGAATGGATTTACGTAACACACAATAGCAATTATGTACACAGGAGTACGCCAACGAAATTCACGTGTTCGCCCCGTCGAACGCGTCATGTCATGTCACGCGGCTGAACATTTTTTTTTCGATAAATTCCTGAAATAATTAATTGTCGTTTCACTTGACTCTTGGTAAAATTACGGTATGTTACCATCAACTATTCAGGTTAACGTTCGATAATACGAAATAAGTAAAGAACGATAGAAATTTCAGGAAGAAGAAAGAAAAATTACAGACTTATTTATCTATCAATTACTTCTTTTTTTTTTTTTTTTTTTTAAATACTAACTTTGTGAATTTCTTTGCGGCTAAAGTAATTAACATAAAGTTTTGACAAATAGTAAGGAATGTAAGGATATTAAGAAAGAAAGAAAGAAAGAAAGAAAGTCGTTTCAGTTTCTTTTAAAAATCGTCCAACAGATCAGGGGTTGAAAGTTGAAATCACACTTACTAACTTAATAATTTCTTCTCTGACCAGTTCCAAACAATCCTTCTTAATTTACAGATAAACGACGACGATCTGGAACGCGAACTGACTCTGACGAAACCCCCAGACATGGCGATGATACTTGCCGAAGAAAGACGCATCGAGCAGCTCCAGCGTCGTTCGTACGACACCGACAGCAACTACGAGCAGGACTCCAGCCACGAAAGGGACTCTGGAGTCGAATTGGGCCACGCTGAAGATTGGACCAAGCAACCCGTCAGCCCAGACATGTCCCAGCATAGTCGTCAGAGCAGCGAGCCTTTCGGCGCAAGCGTCACCTCATCCGAAGAGGACGAGATCACAAAGAAAGAACGGGAGATCATCGAGGTCCTCGAGAAAGAGGAGCAGTGGCGGTACGGCAACAATTGCGAGATGAACAGGTAGGAATTCTTCGGGGCAGTTTCGATGACGGACGGAGGTTTAGAGTTTCGAGTCACTTGTATCGATTGGGGTTCGATGACGCTTCTCTTTGGACTGGTTGTACAATGTTTCTTCTATTGTTCGGGGGTCGGTGTAATGGTAATTTCCTTTTAGATCACGGAGTTAAAGAATTTAGAGATCTTGATTTTTTGAGCAGTACAGGGCTGGTGTATCTATAAACTACAGTTTTGGATATGTACAAGACTTGAGATTTTCTTGTATGTTATTACTATCTCTTCGAAAGGCATGTATAATGAAATCTAGGTGATCCGTTTCTGATATTGGTTTACATGTTAAATAATTGGTAATTTACAGTGTTTTATGGGCTAACCTATTATTATTATCTACCTTTATTTTATTGGAAATACGAGTAGTATACATTATCAATTTGTTAGCATGTCAACTAATATCAGAAATTAATTATAAGCTGTACATAATTACTGGGGATATATTGCTCGAAAAACATAAGAATCTACACGTTTTAAATCCTTGATTTAATCAGTTGTCTCGAGCAACATTAAGTATATCCATCAAAGTTTTAATTTTCTTTTCTCTAAATTTTCTTTTCTGGCTTTCTGGTTTTTATTTATACGGTTTCTAGGTGTTCGTAGGTGTTATCTCGATATGCTTTTATTTCCGTGACCTTCTACTTTGAACGGTCTCCAAGTAACATAACGCTCGCGTGTTCTTTAACTTTTGCTAGATGTCGGGACCAAGATATTTGTTACGATATCGTCTGATAAATAGCACGCGAGCGACGTCGAAGCTGTTGCTTCCTAAATCTCGCGCACTTTTATCTTGTTGGTACGAAATGTAATTATAGTAGATTATCGTAAAAGTACTCGTCGAGTAGTCGAAATGAGTTTTAAAAATTGTTCGAGTTTCGAAGCATGTGGAATTTACGGAACTGACACCTTCGATTATTGCACCGATATATCTATTATCTCTAAGCGTGTCTTGTATGTATATAATTAAAGTTATAATGAATTTGTATGACGGGATCAATGTACAAACGGTTATGAATAAAATAAATACTTTTACCTTAAACTAGTGGTCCTTTCCTAGCGCATGTATACGCAACTATTGCTATCGTTATCGCTACGTTACTCATCTATCTATCTCGATCGTTTCTTTCGAATGCTAGCCTATCTACAGGCCGAGACAGTTGATAGAAGCCTGGTGACTAATTTAGTTTTGGTGGTGGGTGAAAATCCTTCGGACAAATTCTTCCTTGGTTTCTAAAAGGATATTTTGATCCTCTTTACGTTACTTTAGTATATATCAAGAATTATGTCCCCCTTGAAACCGGACAAAAATTGTTTGAATCACTTCTATCTATCGCCAAAAGTAAACAAGTTATTCAAGTAGCCTGTCTCGTGCCTCATCCTGTATGTAAAATGGACCACGTAAATGGGATACGTAACATTTTCTCCTCCAGAAACACTTACCAAATCAAGTATCACGATATCCTGAAAACACCAGAAGACATGGGAGAGAAAAAGATTCCGTACCATGTATTGGCCAGAAAGTTTGTGCCAATTTTTCTGAAAAATTCAAAGGCACATTCGAATCCAGACAACCCGATACTTACCACCGTCTGTCTAAGACAAATTCATTCGCCATATTTCAAGATCATGTACAATACTTTGTGAAGCAAACACATGTTGGTACACATGTCCTCTAATACGCGGTAAATTAAAACTGAGCTTCCTCGAGGAAAACCATTTGAATATCAACATATCATACATCACTGTCGAATCGTACGTAAGACATTATTTCAAGGGAGAATTTTTTTGTTACCCATTGCATTTATCCTTATAATCAGTTTTTCCAAATATCCACAAGTACCGGAGGTCCCATTCACGTGGTCCATCCTTTAGAATATAAAAGATAACCAGGCCGTTACGTCGAGTAATTGAGAAATTCATGACAAAACAGTGACTTGGGGGAGAAATTGGCGCACAAGCTGCGCGAACTCGAAGAGGAGAAGATGCAGCTTGAACGGGAACGCGCCCAGGAAGCCGTCCTTCGAAGACAGGAAGAGACCCTGCGCAAAAATGAGGACAACCTGTGCAAACAAGAGGAGGCGATGCGCAAACAGCAAGAGGAGACAGCGCGACAACAAGAAGCAGTCGAAGCTGAGGCGAAACGCGCCGAGGAAAAGAGACAAGAAGAGGAACTGAGGGCGCAGGCGGAACAGTTGAGAATTCAAAATGAAATCGAGGAGGAGAGAAGGGCAGCAGATGCCCGTCGCAAGGAGGAGAAACGCATCAGGACCATGGAGAGTCAAATTCGCGAGCAAGAGGTATTAATCTTTCATTTTTATTTTTTTTACTCGTTGCTTGATCGTGATTGGTTCTCTGAAACATTTGTTTGTTTTGTGCAAACGTTGAATTTGTTTCTCGTAACGTGGTATGAAATAGCACGCAAATTTGGTTCAACGATCGGTTCAACTTTTAATTTGCTTTTTTAATCAATTTGATTAACGTAAACTTTATTTGATATTATTGATCACTTTACATTTAAACAATTAATTAAAATAAATAATTATTTTTCGACTGAATCAAAGAAAGGTTAAGTTTATTATGAAATGGTATAATTTGTGTTGGCTCTCGTAAACGTTACTTGAACGTAAACGTACAATGACTCACGGATTACTTTGAGAAAGACTGACTTGTGCAGTTGTACAGAGAATGATTGTAGGAATAAGCTTTTTGCAAGTGAGAGTTGCTAGAGGAAAATGTTGCATGGTTTGATCAAATATACATTGTGCACCTGTAAATTGCAATAGTGATTTTGTGTTTAAATGAGACCGTTTAAATATATGCTACAATGTTTTAGTTTTTGCTTAGGAAAGAATTATATGAGACATTTGAGAAAAAATTGTTAATTTATTAATAAATACTACAATCCAACAAAATGCTTCGAATTAATTGATGCTTATTGATTTTCTCCCAACAATAATATCCGTTCAAGATAAAAATAACTCTAACAATATTTTGATTCGCTATACCATTCACCTTGTACCGTAAAATCAAATTAGCAAATATTAAAAGTCGTCGAATGAAAGAAGCTTGCACGTAAATTTAGGTGCACTAACTGTCATTTTAAACTGCTTGTTATAAATATATATATATATACATATAATAACATAATCGCACCGTAAACGTTAACGGGTGTGTCGTTGATAATTATTCGCAGAACACAACATTGGTTGGTGCTGGGTTGAACGATCAAGAAGACGAGTTTGCTTCTGGGGTAAGGGAATCTTAATTGATGTATCTTAATTGATTTTCGAGTTACATTTTTCCGTGCTTGCTTGTAACAAATACGAGACAGCTATCGACATAAACATTCACAATTATTTCAACTTTATCGATGATTCGTTGCAAATGAACACAGTATCGGATAGTGTACATAATATAAAACATATAAAAAAGGATATTTCTTGATAGAAAGAAAGAACAAAGAAAGACGACACCCACGGAATATGGTTTACCTAATCGTCAATTTTCCTCGAGCAGGAAGTTCTCAGAGTGGAGAGAGAATTGCTTCAACTGGAGCAAGAAGAATTGAAACGACAACGCAACAATCTGGCGTATCGCGAACAGAAGCAGCTGAAATTGGCGGAGCAACTCCAAGAACAATGGAAATCCTTGCAAGACGTTGCGCACAGCTCCGCGAATAATGTCCAACAGTACAAGAATCAACCGCCGGTGAATTACAGATCATCGATGCCAAACCTCCAGCTCCAAGATGTGCAAAGAAGGAGACCACCACCGCCGCCCATACCACCAGCGAAACCATTGCGTTTGATGGAACAGAGACAACGAGATGTTACTATCAGGTAAATGCATATCATTGCTAGATTTCTTCTTTGTTTATCACTAATAAACCGAGGAGAAAATGAATTGTAGCAATGTATTTGTAACTTAAATATAAATTACAAACAAACAAAGTATTTGGCTGCAAGCATGATAGTAAAATCCTATACTTGACCTATAACCGTAACAGGACATTGTTACGTCAGCATTTAAACAGGCAGCTGCCAGCAGGAAATGCAAATTAGAAGCGAAATATATGTATAACCTACATACATGTATGTATGTATGTATGTCGGTTAATTTCCGGCTGAAACTGTTCCGCTGCGCGTTACGTCTGACGTAACATTTTCTATGCTATGCGTATCGTTTCGGTTGCACCAGTCTCTTTAGTTGCAATTCGATCACTCTTACTATCTAAATTACTACAAAATACTTTGATTCTCTTAGACTCGCGATATCTCTTCGATGAATTATTTGTTAAAGAAAAAATATGGAAACAATAAATTACGTTGGATTTCGTATCGAAGAAATTCACGTTAGAAAGACGAGCGTTAAGATTCGAATAATTTGAATGGGAAAGAGGTAGCAGTGAGAACTGAAGTGATCCATTGAAATGAACAGGAGCAGCAGGATTCCATCTGCGGATTCGATCCCGCAACAAGTGGACGCTTCTCTGAGACACAGTGCATCGGTCACGACGCTCTCCAGTCACGGTGGCCAACAGATGACCAGGCAGACATTGCAGGCACTTAGCGCAGTTCCTCGACCACGAATCGTTCAAAGCGACCAGTGGGTCCAACGAAGAAAGAGCGACGTGCCACGAGGCGCTCACGATTTCAACTACCAACACTGGCTCGTCCAAGTGAGTATTGTCACTGTTCGAATTCCAACAGTAGAGTAGAGAAAAACTAATCCAACAGGAGCTGAGCGAGTTAACTAGGATACCTGGACTCGGTTCCACGTCTTCCATATTTATCATTTCTTCAACAGAATCGGATGACATTTAGCAATTGCCTCATGGTTCTTATTAAGTTCTTAACAAAATAACGTCAATTCAATAGAAATAATAAAAACACGATAGGCGCGTCCTCTTATTGTATTTGCAAATATATCATTGGAATCTTCACATAGGAGGTTTCGAATTCAGTATTACGAGCCTCTCTCTGTGTGTTAGCATCGTAAAAGTAGCGGTGAATGAACATTTCATTCGGTTACAACCTAATAATAAAGATAATAATGTATATTGGTAACGCTATACTATTGTGTTGCAGGAAGCGGAACAGAGAAGGATTAGCGAGAAAAATCAGCGATCACCGGCGCGGAAATCTCAAATGCACGTAACAGGAACGTCCGTTCCTTACGCCATGGCCCCAACTAGGACGGACAGTAAACCATTGCCAGATTCCATTATACAAACTCTTACGCAGAGAGTGCAGAACAGGGCGCAGGAGAAGCCCCTACCAACTCGAAGAAGGTCGATATTTTTATTAAAATTCCGACCAATTCTTCTCGTTGTAAATTTAAACGTGCAAACCATGTATAATATAAAAACTATAAAGAAGAAAACGTTAAATATTAGACAAACTAAACTAATAATGATAATTACCTCGTGGAGACTAGTCACTAGTAAATAATTCTTACGATAAGTACTGACATTTCGTTTGCATCCGAAGACAGTTAAATAATTTACTCAAGCGTTGTCGTAACATGCGAAATTGACAAGAGTGTATTATTTTTAATTACAACAGTCGATGTTTGAATCTTTCAGCTTGCTCTTATCTATTTTCAGACTGGAGCACAGTACCAGTCACGAGCATCTGTCCGTGTTGCAACACCAATCACCGCAGCACATTTTACAACAACAAAAACCACAACAACCACCGCCGATGAATCCTGAGAATCAAGAGAAGATGCTAAGCGTCAGCGGGAAGAAAAAGTGCTCGCATTGTGGAGATGAACTGGGTACGACAAAAGTAAAGAAATTGACAAATAGAGTAGAGTAGAGTAGAGTACAAAGTATTGTGACAAACAGAGTAAATCTTATATAGTATATTCACTATTATTAGGTACGTTGAGAAAGTAAAGTCGCAAAACTTGAACTTCAATCTTGCACAAAGCCACTTTCTATCTATTGATTTTGAATTCATTCATTTGTTGATGTTAGGTCGAGGTGCCGCGATGATCATCGAAAGTCTGCGATTGTTCTACCATATGGAATGCTTCAAATGCTGCGTGTGTCACGTGCGACTCGGCGACGGACTAATGGGAACAGATGTACGCGTTCGGAATCACAAGCTCCACTGCCATAACTGCTACTCCAGTGACGACGGTAACCGCATTTAACTTTTCCTATTAATACCCCAGATTGATGTCGCGCAAATCCTAATTATCTTGAGCGAAAAATCGTTCCTCCCCATAGCACGTTTAAACATTGTCACTCTGAACATCATAAGTTGAACAGTCACACTCTCCATCAATTATAGTATGACTTGAATACTAATTTTACTAGTTACAACCAACAAATTTTTCTTCTTCCATATTAATTCCATCCTGTATCAATTTATTTCACTCGTTTCCGCGTCTTCATACGATCCGAATCTTGATGTTTCAGGTGTCAAGTTCAGTTGCGTGTGAAACCACGGACCACATCGGACCATAATTGGACCACATTGACTAACTTTAATATAGCATCATCCGGCTATATTTTATAAGTTATAGTTGACCATTTACAATAGCTACCGGTCACCGGTTACCGGTTAGCTATCGTGACACCAACGAGATGTTTCTTCTTTCTGTACATAAACACTGACGGACGGAATTCCTCTTCAAAGGAATAGACACGCGGTCACCGTTTACGTAGGTATTCGTTCCGTGCACTTTAACCCAAAAGTGGAGTGTCGAGATTTCGAACAACGACGCCGATTTCATTTCAACGACTAAGATGTCGTAGAACGTACAGAAGGGTATGTAAATAAACGTGTATTTATGTAATTAGCGTAAAGATAGAGAGCCCAACGATACGACAAATCACTAGGCATCTGTTGTCGGCCATTATCGAGGAAAAAATATGTGTCGTGGGAGGATTTAGCGTAATATCGGCAAGAGTTGAGTGTATATTTTTGTATTATAGTTATCCCCGTGGTATTTATGAGAAATCCCCGATGCGTGACGGCTATAATAATAGAAACCCTTCCCCATCTCCAAGTCCCTGCCACCACTGTCTTCTCTTCTCGGGGCTCTTTTTTTTCTAAATGCTTTGGCAAAACAGTAGACTCGTTCGAATGAGATCGAACGATCGTCTCTCCGTCTACGGAGATCGTTTAGATTCTAGATGACTATTGCGTAACACAGTAATTAATTAATTGTACAACCGAGATGCGATTTCAAGCGTGAGTTTCTTTATTTTGTTTTCGAAAGCTCGATGCATCGCGATGCGACAATGCCTGCGAGTTCCCTTGCGATCAATGATACTCGTCGTCGCGTCGTTGACGTATACTTACTATTGTGAAATATTGTATGATATGGTCTCGTGTTATTGCAACATGTAATTTTATATTATCGAGAATAAATGTTTATTAGAGCGACCATGGACCGCTACACTCTTGCTTCGATTTCCTGCCATGTAAACATTATTTTTGCAACGCCGCCACAATCATCGACGAATTAATTACACGGTGGTTTACGTGCTTAATTACGTCGCAGACAATAAGATGCAAATATATACCGGGGACTTTTCTTTTTTACAGGAGAGCAGTCGATGATTCAACGGTAAGATATATATATAGCAGCTTCGATGCGTGAAAAACATTCGACGAACAAACATTCAGAAGCTGAATTTCGATCGTGAAAAATATTTAAACTTTAACAGGTCTGGAAAGATTCCCCTTAACCCTTTAATTTTGACAGGATTGATTAAGGTGATATACTTTATCGCAAGCTGATATGTCGATTTTCTATTTATTTTGGAGTAATCTCTGAAATTTCATTGATAATTTTAAACGTAACAAGGGAATCAGTGACACGAGATGTCAAATTTGAGAATATGATATAGTGTAAGATATCAGCCTATAAATCATAATATTCATGTTTTATACATCTTCAACATCGACAACAAGACAAAATCTCTCATCGAATGATAAAACACACTATTTCGATGCTCACGAGTGTCGCGATCAAGTGATGAAACCTAAACACTAATTATACACTAATATACATTTCATTGTGTTTCCCGTTGGTAATCAAATAGAAATGTTTTTTCATGATTTCCCAGCACCGTTACAGAGCGTGCGCGCATAGAACACGCGTGTATCAGTCCGTTAAGCAGAAACAATACGAATCCTGAACTAGAGCGTGGCATCTTGAACCGTCTCGATTGTCTCCCAGCATAAAATTATTAACCTGTTGGATAAACAATTGATTCGAGGCAATACTTGCACGAAACCATCAATCTTTCAACTCATTCGTACAAAGCACTGACCGTCTAGCGACGAGAAGAGTGTACATACGAGTACACAGCTCGCACGAAAGTACAATGTCTGATGTTCCACTCTTCCTAGCCGCGAGCAAGAATAAACATAAAATGAGAGATTATTGCGCCGTTCGATTTCGCAACGAAATTTCAATTCGTTTTCAATTAGAGCTGAGAGTATTGGAATATTCTGTAAGGATCGTATACAGCGAATAATCTTTGAATATTTAAGTGTTCGTGTATTACTCTTGGAAAATAATTACTCGAGAATCTTTAATAAAATATTGTAATTAAAATCAGAATTTAAATAATGTACTGGTGACGTATTTAAATGTTATAGGTGTAAATGTTAATGATCCTTGGGAAAGGATCGATAACCCTCGTGTATACATATACAAACATACATACATACATACATAAATAAATAAATAGTTCAATATTCAAATTATTTTATTTATAAAAATCAAACACTCAACAATTATTCGAAAAGATCCCAGTGTTACGTGATACCCAAAGCTCGCTGGTTGTTGTAAAAGCTACAGTTTACTTCCAGGAGTCTCGCACGCCACGAAATTACACGAACCATCGAATCAGTTTATCGGCATCGTTAATTCGGATAGTCTCTATTAATAGGCGCACACCTGCGTTGGCATGCTCCAACTTTGAAGCGTAATCGAACCACAAAAAAAAAAAAAAACCAGAAAGGTTCACAGACTAGTATTTCATGATAGCCAGCCAGTATCTATGAATCTCGTGTTTCTGCAAATCTGCTCATGTGTCAATATACACACATGCAAACATACGTTATGGTATACATCTAATAAAGACTATGTATTTTACTTACTTTCAGAATTATAAAATTATACTATTTTTCCTGCTTGTTACTTTATACTTTCTATAAAGATATATTGGTGTATGATACATTAAAAACTATTTCTTCCTTTCACTTTATTTTCATAGTAAATAGTACAAAACATAGTAAAAAATATAAACCATTTGTGTAAAATTATAAAGCTAAAAATTTATATTAAAATTGATTTAAATAATGTGTTAAATTTGTATGTTTCGATCATTTCTTGATTCGATATCGAACGTCATGAGTATATTTTTGAAAATTAATGAACATTTTATATATATACCTTGTATTATCTAATTAAATAATATATACAATATGTAACAAACATTACCCAGTGACTAGCAAAGCCAAGTTGGGACCACTTTTCAATAGTATGAACATAACTATACCCTGTTTCTTGTAATTCAGATGTATCAAACATAAGACCTAAATAAGCTAAATGGAAAACTGATAATCCAGAAAACATAATATTTGTTAAAAACACCCACCATGAAGTGTGAGTTTTGTATGTATGCGTACATTTATTCTTAGTACACTGTTTGGACGCGATACACGCGTCAAAAGTATTTGCGAGTATAGATCTGAGCTGGAATTCTACGTATGTATAAAATCCAAGACTAAGTAAGACTGCTGCCAATTGGAAGTTTAATCCATGTAGAAGAGCACTTGTCAAATACGTAATTGTCACAGCTCCAAATTTTCCTACATAATTAATACTAGGACGGAATATATCTACAAAATTTATACCGAAATTTGAGTAAAATTCATTGATGAAAATGTATATGACATAAATACGTACACGTTTTTAACCAGAAATGCATCGGTAAATTCCAACAAATAACAACTTGTACAAGCGACCGTGGAAATTCTACTTTTAATGGTTTTACTATAACGGTTAGCGCAAGTGGAAATCCCCCTAGTAGTAATACAGTGGATGCAATATATGAAATGAAATAATGAGATGTTCGAAAAGATAATGCATCTCTATAAGCTAGTAACCATCTAAAATGATAAGAAAAGTTAGTACCTATTATAATGTAAAATATGGAAAACAGCATAATATTTACTAACTTCCAGGAATTATCCATTGCTATCCATTGAGTCCAACAATTTGACATAGTTAAAAATAGAAAGGATAAAAATGCATATTGAATGGTATACAGTATCCACCATTTATCCTAGGAATTAGAAATTTTGTTAATGTGTATTAGTTGGTTTCATATATTTACAAAACAAAATATGCAACTTCTAATAATAAAACGTTTGTATACCTGATTATGTAAGTAACGTATGGAAATATAATCCTTAAACGATATCCATGGACCAAAAAGACATGTAACTCCGCAAAAAGTGTATCCCATATAAGTAAAGATATCGGGTAAATCATTTGAATCAATTTTATCTATAGCTATGCTAATTGTTTTCATTGCCATTGTCAACACCACACTGCGTATTTTATGCCAAACTATCGGTGGCATGGAAAATTCACTGAAAATTAAAAACTATAGAAGAAGAATCTCTATAGATAAATGTAGATTTGCAACTTACCAATATGCAATAATAAAGAGAGATGGCAAAAATATTCTTATACACTTATAGTATCGTGTAGGTAGGTGTAAAGTGATGTATGAAAATGTACAAAATACTAGTAATATGTATAAGCATTCGGATACATAGTGATGGATATTGTATAAACCAATCAACATTGATAATATATGGAAAGTTCTATGCGATATGCGTTCTGTAATATTAAGTAAAGAAGTAGATCATTTGATTTTATACTCCACTAATTCGTTTATATATCGTCTACAAGAATACATCTTACGAGAACCAGCACATAATCTAAATATAACAGTAGAAATAAATAACGGTAGTATATATGAGGCTGTATCATAAACGGTGGGTCCAAGGCAGTATTGATACAATTCGTAGACGGTTTCTCTTTCCATATCCTCGTATTCGTATTCATAGTCTGCGTCCTGTAGATATTCGTGTCCCACAAAATCACTTTCATCGTAATAAAAAACTGGGGCCTCTACATCGTCCATTACAAGTAGAAATTAAATCGCCGGTTTATCAATAGCATACAAATCTAACAATAATCATAACGCCACTTCTCTCAGAACCTAGTTCAACGAAATGGAAATTGTAATCATTTATAGAACATCGGGCAGCAAAATGATTCAAGTGAAATTTGACTGAAAAATATCAAATACATTTCAACAATTTTCATTACAAGAACACTAAGGATTTGTTTATGCTATGTTCGAATATTCTATCGAAAAAACGTTTAAGTTTGTCATAATAGTTCCTTTTTTCACTGTTAGATGGCGCCATTTTTTCATAGTATTTACCACTTCATGGTAATTTATTAACACGTGTCGGTAAGAAACAGTAAAAGTGGTGCCACCTATCAGTAGAAAAGGGAACTATTCGAGGATAAACTTGAGCGTTTTCTCGATAGAGGCGCTGATCATACTCTGAAAATAGTTTAGTACTTCACCGCTAGATGGCAATACCAATTTCCCGCGGGAAAATTTGAATCTTTTATTAATTAATTTGAAGTTCATTGGAAGCATTTGTAGATACTAATAAGTAGGTTAAGAATCCTGCTCCGGCTTCGCCTGGGAGCAATTTTATGAAGGTTGAGGAAACACAAAATTAAACTCAATGTATTGAAATGTTAAATCTACAAGTTATAATTTTATTATATACATAGTAAAATGAAAAAAGAATAACTTATGTTTTTTCGTTTAAATTTAAACAATTTTATACATTGCTTTACAATTTCATTAATTCTTAATGAGGGAATATTAGAACTTTTCTAACGAAGTTACAATAGCAACTTCATTTTGAAGCAAGCATAGAAATAGGATCAGGTAATAAACCTAAAGTTTGCAAGCAAATCTGTGCTGCTTCCGCTTTAGCCTGTTTTTTGTTAGGACTTGCTACACTTGGTTTATATTCAATTCCATTTACCTTAACCTGAAATATAATGTTAGATCAGTTATATGTAAAATTTGCCAATAAAAAGTTTATAAGCTATCGGAAACCTTGAAAAGGAAATTTTTTCTGTGATCTGGTCCACATTCAAAACACAATTCATATACTGGAGCACCAAGCTTCCGCTTTGAACAATATTCGCCTAATAACGATACCGGATGTTTTCCTGTAATTTATTAATTTTAGCTTCATCGTATCAGAATTCTACGAATTATAAAGTTGAAAAGTTATTGCAATATACCTTCCAAAGTTTTGATCGCAGGCACCAATGGCTTTGCAGTTTTCCCTATTTTCTGTCCAATATCTTGTTCAGAAACGAGGCCTCTTTTATCCAATTTTACCTCGAGCTGCAACGGCTCAAGAGTACCTTCTTTATTTTTTCCCAAACCCTCCCCTGGTCGCCAACCCATCTTCTGTAGTAAAGCCATACCCATCCCACCCGAAACAGGTTGTGCTGATACTAATTGGTCCTAAATAGTTCATTAGGTTAGGATATAATTGATATTACACTATCAATCGAATTAACAGATTGTGGACGGGGGACGTGAATCGGAGTTTTTCACTTTACAAACGTTGGCGACAAAAGACGTGAATCGGGATTTTTTTATTTGTAGAACACAGAACGAGACAAACGCAAATCGTCGTTACTTAATTGTCAAGCATTTAAGACACAAGGCAATAAATCACATCATAAACAGTATTTTTAATCAAATTGGTTTCGCAGTTTCCGGTTCACAATATGTTAAGAGATAGAATAGTAGTAATATATATGTGCACTAATATATGTACATATATGTATGCAGAATAAAATAAACTCAATGCTATCTGTGATGTACCGCTCTTGACGAAATAATCAATGCTTACATATATATGTGTACAAAAAGAAGTAAAATAATTTTTATTACTTTATGTCCAATCATGATACTTCAATGTATAATTGATTATATAAAATTCTAATATTTTTTGGGTGATGATACTTACCAAAGAAATCATAAATTCGACATCACGCCGCTGAAGGTGTTTCTTCTCTGATGTAGCTACGTGCCTGTAACAAACCCTCAGGTGGATGCAGACTAATGCTAAATATCCCAGCTTTATGATAGAAAGATATAGTAACGCTTGATGAAGTCCTATGATAGGAATGCTGACGATAATTAGCAATAATCTCACAAGAGCCCATTATATAAGAAAATATTTTCGTTCTCTGATGTGCCTTAAATTTATTACATTTGTAATGAATGATATCAATCGTTTATTATTCACCTAATAAACCAGTGTACAGTTTTATCACATATTGTACACGATGTATAACATAACGGTGCTCCTGTGTCCGTGCAGGCACAGAGTCTACCTCTATACAAGAAATAGTCTGTGCCTACACCACAGTTCCTATCAGATCAATGTAACAGATCTTGATAGAGACTGTACCTGAAAACTTGTTACAGGCAATATCAGTATCAGGTAATGCATTGTTAAAAAAAACAAAAACAAAAACAAAAAAAAAGAAAACTGTGATGTATACAAGAGATATGTATTCACATCTCAGATAGGATTTTATCAATCATCTGACATGTAAATATATAATTAGATTAAGGGCTGCTATCATAAGTTTCAATGGCAAAATAAACGTGGAATGACGAACAATAAGACATAATCAGGCAGATTGTAAATAATACTGTTACCTTACGAGCCCAGGCTTGGTAACCTGAAGTAAGTTCTGCAGGCGAGAGCACTTTGGCTCCTGTACTGCCAGTAAACTGACCTGGCATCTGCTTACTTTCAGCCCACGTTTTCATCTGAAACATAACATATAAAACGGAAATGCATAATATTGTAAATATATCGTATTTTTAATCTCAGAATATTACCTCGTTTTGTGCACGATACATTTCATTTTGAGCACATACGTCATTTGGATTTTCTCTTAATTTTCTCATTGCTGCTAATCGTTGAGATACTATCGAGCCGATATCTATCAACTGTAATTATTATGTCCGTGTAAGTATACAAATATTGTTTCAAACCACCTGGAAAGGTTCTTTTTCGTACCTCTGTTGTTACTGGTTGGGTAAAAACTGTTGCTGCTTGCACTGGCTGAACAGGTGCAGGCGGAGGTATAACAGGAGGAGATTCGCTCGGCGTAGAAGCTGGTACAAACTGTTTTTTTGGTTCTGGTTTTTTTGGTATTACCGGTACCCATTCATTCTCTGTAAGAAATAAAGATTTGTATATAGTTAAATATAAAATTGTCTGTATACATCTTGGTCCCCGAAGGAATCTTACCACTTTTTCTATGATGTTGGCCGCTCGATACAGGAAATTGTAAACGTAGTTGATTCGATGATTCTACTGTTTTTTCTTGGAATGTTTTTGTCGGTAATTGTTTAGCATCCTAAAGTGTGAGAACAGTTATAATTAATAATTACGTTATTTATTTCTCGTTATATCTCGTTAAAAATATCATACTCACCCGAATATTCATAATAATAGAACTCGGTCGCCCTTTGAGCAAAAAAGGATGGTGAAAACCTTTTTCAGATTCACTTCCATCCTCTTCAGATGAAATACTAGAAAGTTCACCTAATGCTTCAGATTTTGATAATGATTTACAAAAGTCTGAAATAAGAAAAAAAGAATGTTTTATACTTATAACATAATTATTACTTTTATATTTACCTGTGAGTTCATCTACCGTTTTTCCACCAGCTTGTATCGCGGCAATTGCTTTGTCTTGTTGAGCTAATGGTAGTGTTCCTTGTTTAATCATGTTTATTGCATTTCTCCTTGCAATTTCTAATAATTTCTTCTTATCAATTTCTATTCTTTCCCTGATAAATTATACAAATTAAACATTTACAAATGGATACATACAGTGTCCTATATTAAACAAGTAATACTAACTTCCGTTCTTTACTTCTACTTCGTCCTCGTACATATTTATCTCTGCTTCTATCGTCGCTACGACTTCTATGTCTTCGCCTTTCTCTACTTTTTCCAGAATCTCGTCTATCGTTGCTTCGACTTTTATCGTGCCTATCTTTACTCCTATCTCTTCGTTTATCTCTCCCTCTGCTTCTACTTCTATGGGAGTCCGAGCGCGTTCGAGATTCGGATCTTCTTTTTTCTTGCGAGTGACAATTGTGATTATGTTTACCATCTCTGTATACTTTTTCTTTGTATTCGCCATCCATGTACAACTTTGACTTATCTACATCGTCTGTCCTTTTATCCATACCTTCGAGTCTTTTTTTCTCTTTTTCCCTCAAAATCAATCTCAAATCATTTCTTGCAGTTTTCCCCCATTTTGTAGGACTTAGCACTCTATTTTCCATTTTGTCCAATGTCGGACTTAACGTCGGCGATCTATGCGAAGTATATTGTAATGGGCTAGGACTTAACGTCGGAGTTCTGTTATCTGTACTACTATCAGATATTTCGCCATCTTCCATTCTAGCTGCTTTTTCCTTTACCTTGTTTTCTATTTCCTTCACTGTCGCGTTATAAACTGTACTGTTCTTGAGATCTTTTATTAAGATTTTTCCTTGAGCAGCTTGCTTTGATTTTTCTGCGTATAGAAAAAGTATTCGTGTGTTTAATACTGAATTTTCTTCTTTAAAAAAGAAAACAGTCGCATGGCAGTTTACTGTATATATTTAAAAAATAATATTATTTTCAATATATAACTGTTAAATAAAATACACAAACCAAGAATTTTAGGTATCAGCAATTCTTCGGGATCCTCTTCAAGCTTTTTTGAAATAGGAGGCAATTGAGGACTTTCTGAACTTTTCACAAAAGTGCTTTCCATCTGTGGCTCCTGTTTAATTGATAATACTTCTTCCAAATTTGTTGATGCAACTGTATTTTGTTTGTCAAATTCATTATCCTTATTATAACTTTTCCTGTTTACATTGTTACACGAACTATTAAGCTTTGACACTTTATTCTTAGGCTCGTCTGAATCTGATGACCTACTCGAGTCATTTTCATGCTTTCTTTTCGTCTTCTTTTTATGCTTCTTTTTCTTTTTAACATCTATTCACCACAAAAGAAGATTACATTTAACTAACGAGTGTTACAGATACCTAGATATATTTTTAATTAGTTATGATATCTTACTAGAACTTTCAGGATCGCTGTTACTTTCAGAGGAATTACGTTTCGATTTCTTTTTATGCTTTTTATCCTTGTGCTTGTGTTTCTTCTTGGTCTTCTTTTTCTTGATCTGAGACTTCTTGAGTTTCTCAGTTTTAATACTGGCATTTGGAACTTGTTGATCGGTATTCTCTGGTGATGGTATCGCTTCTTCGGCATCAAACGTGCTAAATAACTCTGTCAGTATTTCATTCGACGATTTTTCTGGCAGTCCAGGCTCCGGTTTAATTTTTATTCTATCAACACCGACAGTAGTGATTAAATTTGCAATATCAAATAAGTCTCCCATTGTTAGTACTCGCTCATTTGGCCGAACAACGAAAAACCACGATAACGAAGATTTTTACAAATTTTTACAATAAATACGTTCGATTGTACTGTCATAGTACTGTCACATTCAACCAACCGTCGCCATTTATACCTGTTTATCCAGACCAGCAGACCAGTTTGCTAGACCTAATGATCATTCGCCATTACAATACTTGAAACTAGCGACACCACTTTGCCTGAAATGCCGAACTACAAGAAATTTGAGTGTCGTATTCTTTTCCAATAATCTGTATCTCTGATTTTAATTTAATCTACCTGATTTCTCACACGTTTCTTAATATTTTCACAGCCGTAGAATGTATCGATCGATTGAGCTAATTTTTTAATCTTAATAATTTCATATACCGCGGTAAATAAAAAAAAAAAAAAAAAAAAAACCGAATGAACAAAATCAGTTAAGTGCAATTTTTAAGTTGCAAATGGAGGTAAACCGTACAAAGTCGACAATTTCAATTAGAATTCCAACTGTAAGAATGGAATGCTCTCTTTAAAAGCCAGTTTCGAGAGTTAGCAGTCCGGTTGAATGGATCGTGTTATATAAAAAAAAAATTTGGAATGTCAAGGTCAGAACTCCAAGGTACGTTGCTATACGTACACATTTACTTAGTTTGAATTCGTTATTAAAAAATCAAATCTTACTTGAAAAAATTTATGTCGTATGGGTCTTTGTACTATAGCTTCGACGATTTTCGATGATTTTAGCGCGTTTTTTTTATTGATTTATGCACTTAGTTTAACAGACAAATCATTTGAATTCAAGAGTGTACGGATAGTACATACATTGGTAATCTTGTATTAATAAACGAACAAATAAAATATGAGACAAAATTGATGTATTGACAATGTAATTTAAAATATACAAGAAATTGTGATAAATAAAAACTAAGAATGAAAATGTCCGAATGATTTCAAGTACAACATAATATTACATAAAATTTCGTAATTCTACATGATTAATGATTTTCATGAGATAAACAAATATATACTAACTACCTAGCTAATGTTTCGCTCGTTTCGAGTACCTACTCTAATGCATGATATTAACATCTATTAAAAATTTCGAAAATATCGATGAAGTTGTTTGTACTCGACATTAATGATTACGATCTTAAATAACGAAATGAAAATTTTACGAAAAGAACTTATGTTTTAGAGCTTAATAATTTAGACACTTTATTAACAGACAAATTAACGCAATGTAAGAATCATTCACAAATATAATAACTGGTAAAAAGGCAAAATTGTAATGGTCTAAATTCTACTTTATTAGCTTCTAAACCCTTCAACCCTACAGCAAAGTACTTCTTATGATTGTACGTTATATATGTTAAATACCTTTCAGTCAGAATACATGTTAACAGTAAATTTTCTTATATGTATGCAGACACGCCAATATAAAATGTTTTGATAACATTTAGAAGAACCAGTAGAAAATTAGAATTGTTTATTCAAAGTATCTAACGAAATAATGGAATATATAATAGGATTTAGAAATACTGATTAGTCAGTGACACCCTGCTTATCTTGCTACCTTAATTCTGTTTAAAAAGCGGAACCTCGAAAGATAAAAAGAAAAATGGTGTAGACAGAGCATCCTCGATCGATTAATATTTCTTAATCCTACTTCATTGTTTAATATGAAATTTTTTAGATGAATTTTCCTTTAAGATTATTTCTTTAATACATTTGATTTAAGTTGCATTGTATTGTATAAAAAAAAAAAAAAAAAGAAGAAGAGGAATTAATGTATCCCATTTTTCGTTGAAGTAATATACAATAATGCTAATCATAGCCAAAAGCAGGTGGCTAGAAAAATTCCAGCATTATTTATTAATTGAATGCAAATGCCTATTGTCTCTGTCGTTTCCTGTACCTTTTAACTCTTTGCGGTCGTATGTCGAGCGAGACTTGACAAAAATGTATGGAAATTAGAAAATTTAAACCGCAAAGGGTTAACTAAATAACATTTTCTTGCTTTTAATCATAATTGTATACACAATATACACATTTCTTGTATAATATCACCAAATTTTGTAAATCATAGAAATGCTAAGTTTCCATTGCGTAGAATATATAATATATAAATATTACAACACCCTAGATTAGTTAAGTCAAATAATTATATGTTTGTATGTAGTTTGTAATTAGATATTTATAGTTACCACTACACAAATACCCTTAAAGGCATTCTACTACACAGAGATCCTGCATATCGTATAATAAGATTCGTAAATATGATATACAAGGTGAGAACATTGGACAAAACTAAACTAGGGTAAGGAAGTGGATGTTAATTTCATTAGCATTGCAATAAAATTAAAATTGAATATTTTTTTCATTAAATTTCTATAACTTACAATTGTAAATCTGCTCATTTTTCGGCATTATATAATACTAATGACTAGACTTCATGTTTTGTTGCTATTTGTACTCTGTGTCAAGCACATTTACTTTGTTGCCTTTCTAATTAATCCAATGATACGCACAACGAAAATTTATGAATGTGCAAATAGCAACATTCAGTTGCAGGTACAGCTTATTATTCAGACAAAATTAAACAGAAAATCTTATCTCATGACCCCTTCACTCGTGATATGTAGGAATTCATCGCGATTATGAAACATATGTTTGTCCTGTTATTGATTGCATTAGAATAAATTTTATTCGCATCCTTCGTGTACCTGTGATTTAGACATCATACGAATCCTTGAAAAATTATAGAATTCTTATAGCTTGTACCCGCAGACTGGTATGCTACATGAGTCATGTCATTTAGTGCAGTTCGCGATACATTACCGCTACCAGTCGTGGATGATCGATATAAAACACTTTAATAGAAATTATATGTAGAATTTAATCATTGTCTATCACAATGTATGGAATACTATGAGAAGAATGCTCGTACAGTCATACTAACAGGCTCCCTGCATACTGCACAAGTTGTCATGCCAGGAGCACATTTAACACAAGCAACTATATGTCCACAGGGTAAAAATACTACACCCAATTCTCCATTATAACAGATTTTACACATCCTTGCATCATCTATAGGTTTATTATTTTGTGTCTTTGAATTATTCAACAAATCTTCAGTACTTCCTTTTGCAGACTCTGTAGTACTTCCGATGCTCTCTATCCCACTATCTTGAGAACCTATACTTTGAGAACTTGGACCTGGATTACTTTCTGTATCTTCTTTTTTCTCTGCTTCCATTGGTAAAGGTTGAACCTTTTTAATGAAACCAGGTAGATTCATTTGCATTGTTTCCTGAAATAAATAAGAAGAATATAAATATTTGATTTCTTCTTGTATAAATAACATAGAATTCGAAGTTTCCATACTCACCTCTTTAGATGGTGGAGATATATGTTGGCCCGTCATTTTATTTACATAATCTTGACCCTTAACCATTAATAGATAATAGCATTTAGAGAACCATTTTGCGTGCTGTTCCCATGGATCATCCTCTGGTTCCCAATCTTTTAAACCACCTCCACAATGATAACATAAAGTTTGGTCACCTTTTCCAGTATAATAAAAACCTGCATCAGCCAACTGTTCTTTTGTCTGTGGCATAAATTTTGGCCAAGTTTCAAATGTATGTAGCCTAGCATCATAGCTAGCATACTCAGAGTGTACCGGCCCTTTGGATCTTCCCAAGCCTAAACAGCTCAATTTTGCTGAACTTGGTAATTGCAACTCCGTTGAGAAATTATGGTTATCAGGACCAGAAGTTGGTCTATATTCAACGCCGTAAGGTCCGCATACATCTCCGCTTCTTGGTCTGGGTGGTAGAACAGTACTTGGATCCACTCCAATCGGTACATTGCCACAATTCATTTTGCGAATAAATCTACATCTTGCTGACCAACGTTGATGGTCTGTCATAGGGTTATCACCTTCTACCCATTGACATATTTCTACATTGCATTCGAAACATCTTACTTTATCACCCTCTCCTGTGTAATAAAATCCAGCAGCTGCGAATATTTCAGGTGCGATATATGATACAGGCCAATTTTGAAAACTTTGCAGTCTAGCTGCTTCAAAGCGATAATCAACGTTATCCACTTCATCTCTCAACACGTGCTGCGGTATAGGGGATGGTGGTGTTAAATGTGGATTTGCAGAAGGTTTAAAAGTCGAGTCACTTCCATACTCTCTGTGCTTAATAATACCGGTCATCTTGTTTAAGTTACGGATAGAAGAAATATCTTGATAGCCTCGATTTTGAAACCTATTAAAAACATAGGATTTCGTAAAACGAATAACCGACCATTGTAATTAAATTTATTATACGGACGTATTGTTAACGACAATTCTATTTATTCTTTTTGTTACAATTTATGTAATGGTAACTTTTACGATGTCACTTTACTCCGAATTGTCAAAGTTTAGTATCGGATTTGCGTAATAAAATTGAGGGACATATGGAACCGTCACGTATAAAGAAGTGCAATGTTAGGGACGCACGATCGTGTTGCACATTTATGGAAAATTGTACGTATACGTGAGTACACAAATACAGAAAGAAAGAGAGAGATAGAGATAGAGAGAGAACTTTAGTGAGTGGGACTCACTAGCTGGTCGCGATGCCGTTATGATTCGTGAATGACGGAGTATCGTTTCACACATCTACGTAACGTCGAAATAACGCAGCCTACATATCGCACACAAACGAAAACTTCCGAGAACAAGCTCGATCTCTCTCTTCGTTCTCAGAGCTACAGTTCTCATAGCCTGAACGGACGCAGCTGTAATACACACTCATGCTGTTCACCGCCCTGTGCGACGTTGCCGCTTGTATGGCCCGTATTTTAACTTCTCTTGTTGCATTACACCACTGCACGCTCATGGGAATGAAATGTATCGACAAGGGCGTAGCAACTCGTGCCTCTTTTTCTTATTTATTATTATTTCATTCGAACGACTTTCCTTTATCAAATAATTACGAATACCTGGCCACTTTATAATTACGTTTCAACAACTTTATCATAGAATTTAAACGTTATAATAAATATTATTCCTTCTATGACAATAATGAAATATCTACTACCAAGTTCGTAACTTCCTAACTTTGTAACTACACCTTCATTGTTTTCGATACAAGTATGTTTGACATTTATTTATTTTATTAGTTGCGTTGTAGCATCAACGAGAAAGCGCAGTTTATACAGGGCACTAAACCGGTTTGGTACGGCTCTGCGTTGGAAATCTACAGTGAATTCCTTTCTTCCCCTTTCCGGAACGCATACTTTTCTAATACCGTTTGCGAGAAACGAAGCTACAATTCCATTATATTTATAAATCCTGGAATTATCGAGGCACAACGCAATAAGAAACGATACAGACTCTACGTTATCGATACGTTTAATCCGAAAATAAATTCTGTTTTCAACGAAACAATATCTCTTTTGTACTAGTACTTATCTCACGTTCTCAACGATAGCACTTCTATGTGTCGTTATTCGATCAAATTTGCCTACGTCTCGTAACACGAGATATTCGTTTTCGTATGAGAACTTTAATCGCTTTCGGTTGCGAAATTCAGAGAATCAACGTTTATCTACGTTCAAGAGCATCGAAAGTAAACAAAATCGATAAAATATTAAGAACAAGCAACGACTCTGTTGCACGATGTGAAAATCAATCGTGAAATAAAATGTTTAGTATTCCTTCGAACTTTCACATCTGTTTCGTTCGTTCCGTTTAGCAACAGCGTAATCAGGAGGAAGGCGAGACACAACGGAAATTGGTATCCAAAGGAGATAGCGCAAACATTGTATAAACAGCACAGGCACGTACAGGTCGATTGTTCGTATGACGAAGAAAAGGAAACGTTTATCTTTACAATCACGTTTAATCTTTTATTTCGTATTCGTCAAGTTTGACTTCTGAAAATTCTGTACAATCTTCAGTTCCTTGAACTCGTATGGGACACATCATCGTCTCTAATAAAAAAATGGTCGTTTCCGATACGTAACTTGATTCTGATCAAATTTCTCGCTATATGTTTTAAGAGTAAAAATGATACGTGTAGTTAATAAAACGTATTATAGATGCAACATACCGAATCAGAACAACTGTGAAGTCCCCGTGAATACGCACGCACTTTGTTCTCGTTTCGTCCTTTGGCGATTATCTCTTCCGTTAATCGGTCAATTTTACACGGACACAAAGCAAACTGATTTCGGTATCAAGTACTCTAATTATTTCCTTTTTACAATAACGTATTTCGTGCGTTTAATCGAATATTGCCCGAACGATGTGAAAAAAATGAATCACTCTGTCTGCCTTTCATTAATAATCGAAGAGTCGAATTACAACACACACTATTCGTTCGAACGGAATTATATTAATTTGAAGAAAACCATATTGATACGACGCGAAAAAGATTATAAACGTGAAACGCGAGTAGTACTCTCGAACATTTCAGTGTCGGGTGTTGTGAAGAGCAATGGCGTACCTCTGTAAGCTCCTAATCCCCACTCGGGTTCGACCCAACCAAAGCGTAATAATAACGGAGGAGCGACGGAAAAGGCCATGGAAAAGGCCGTGGCCAATCTACTGCGTTCTCTCTCTTTCTCTCTCTCTCTCTATGTTTTTAGTTATACGTGCAGTTTAACGCGTAAATTTTCTCAAAACTCTTTATCGAATAAATATATTACTTGACAAAATCGATATTATTCTTCCTTCGATCTATGTACTACTCTAATTTTATTCGTATATATGTACTTGCGCTTCGCTTGCGCTGCAACTTTTCCAATCGTTTTTATATATCGTAATATGATTTCGTATCGATATATTTTTTATTTTAAAGAAGGGACAAATACAAAATATAACACGATGAAAACTACGTTGTTGATACGTCTTTCAATAATGCTTTCGCATATGCAGACATGCATATATGTATGTATATATGGAATCGTAATGCGTGGAGCTTAACACGTAATCACATGAACGAATATTTTTACGACAAAGGAATTGTAACAATCCGTCTCTGACTTCATCTTATTTATCTCTGGATCATTTTCATAAATGTAATCAATCCCTGGAATGGGTTCTGATTGTTGCTTGCTAAGTCACGCAATGTTTTAACAATGAGTCAGTCATATGAATAAAAGTGACATTGTTTAGCATATGAAGAATATATTTAACGACGAAAAAGGCATTCCCATTGTATTTTGATTGTATGGAATAAAGCTTGAGCTAAACGAGCGTTTTTGTCGTCTGAATAGTTTTTTATACAATATATAACTTGTCCTTGCTGAACATTGTATGCTTATTTATGCAGTGTATAAAATATATGTAACTTGTACTTACCTTCAGGAAATACAGATTTAACAACACTGCATCCTTCGGACAGCTCAGTATGTTAGAAACTGACAGAATATTATAGCTTACAGCTGACACATACTCTTATTATCTTCTATGCTATCTCCCTTTAAGTGTACAATGATTCGGTTTTCATTATCCTAATGGATTGTGTAAATCATAATGTTTAGAAAAATCATTATCAACTTGCACAATATTTCTTTTGTGCATGTTAAATAAAATTGTAAGTCCTGAATTTTCAATTGATAATAATGAACACATTTATTATATCAGCTACATGTGTATAGTTTAATTAACAATCAACTAATATTTTTATAATATACATCTGTACAGTTAACTAAATTCGTTAAATATATCGCTATTATACATATATACCATTTTTTAATCCCGTAATGTATAAATAAAAATTGTTATAAAAAAGGAAAATCTTGTATTCAATGTTACTTATGTAAGTATCATACTACGTATTCATACAATTCATACAAACACGTATTTTATGTATGTATTAGCTACTATACTCGCTAAGAATATTGACACAAGTTCCTTAATTTCATAGAAATTATATTAATAGCATTTTAATTACTTATTTCATTGGCTTTTGATATATCCTTTTATTTTGCGACACAAAATTATCGATATAATACTTACTATTCGGAATTGTACAAAAAAAAATTTATCTTTAATACCCTGTATCGTGTAATTTGGCTTACGATAAAAATGTACGAACGGTAGCTCGAATTTCTTCTCGACACAATAGACAATGAGTAAGAGGTAACGCACAAGAAATACAAGTTGCTAAATGTCCACATGGTAAAAATGCAACAGCTACTTCTCTATCCAGACAAGTTTTACATAAACGAGCTTCTTTTAGATTTCTATTTTCTTCTTCCAAGAATGCTGAAAATGTTCAGTAACTATAAGTTTCCATTAAAAATGGAAAAGATTATAAAATAAAAGTAGTAATTTTATTTGATAAATTTTTATTTACTCGTTTATCTTTTGATATTATACCGATTTAAAAATACTTGAGATAAGTTTTACTGATGTCACTTACCAGTTTCTTTCAATATAATGTTTGTCATTCTCTTAAAAGCACTATCTTCGCCATTAGATAGTTCAGATTTTTCTTCTTTATTCAAGGTTTCATTTTCATTTTCAATTGTTGTTTGCTGAGTATTATGTACTTCATCATCCTTATATTGCTCTGTAGGATTATCTATATGGTCCCCTACCGCATCAACTAACGAGGTACTTAATTCACTTCTGTAAAATATGTTAGTATTCGTTACATTGCTTAATATACATATGTATAATTTTATCATTAATAGACCTAGAATCATCTTCCACCACTCGTTCATTTATGAGCTGATCAGAATTTGCATATGGAATCCCAAATTCTTCCATTCGTTTTTTTAAAGGTTTTTTTACTCCAGCTACACCTGGACTTTCATCTTTTGCTACACCCTCAAGAATCTGTATAAGCATGGAACATAAATTAAAATTTTGTAAAGGTATAAATGTAATTAAATAATATCTACCGATGGATCTAGAGGTGGTCTAGTATCGATACAATGCTTGATGAATTCTTGTCCGCGTACGAGATTTACAAATTCACATTTGGGAAACAATCTTGCATGTGCAATCCATGCATTATCCGTTGCTTCCCATTGTAGTAAACCGCCATCGCAATGAAAACATCTAACATGATCCGCAATTCCTATTATAATTTTGATGTATTGGTATTTTGAAGTTAATATATAAATATTAAAGTTGAAAACAAATATTAACATTGAATGTAATTTTTACCAGTGTAATAAAACCCTGCGCTGGCTAATACTTCTGGAATTTGTTTAATATTTTTTGGCCAACCACGAAAAGTTTGTAATCTTCCTTCATATGTTGCATGATTTGGTATTTTAGAAGCTGTATGCACTTGTATTCCTAAATCTTTAAGACTCGATATTGCACCAGGCATTAACTTCACATTCTTTAAATAGAATGTATCTGTTAAAGAAAACTAAGATGAAATAATTGTTTCAGATGAAAAGAAATTACTTTTTATAAATAAATAAATACCATCCTCATCTTTTTGCAGGTAGAAATCACATTCAGGAAAATGTTTCCTATGCTCTTCATATGGATCATCGTTGGATTCCCATTCTTCCATGATACATCCACAATATGCACATTGTACCTGTAAATTAAAACACTGACTTGCATATGTATAAATAAAATAGATATCTTAAAAGATTTCTACATTTTTATATTTATTGCCTTGTCATTGCATTGAAGATAATAGAAGCCAGCTTTGGCAAGCTTTTCAGGTGATACGATAGAAGAAATTGGCCAATTAACGAATGAGTTCCATCTTTGTAATATAGTCCTATACTCTTTTCGAGGTTCTTTCCTCTCTAAGGAAGGAGTTACAGACTGATGTTTGACAATATCATTTCCTTGCAATGCTTCTGTTGATGTTGAAGCTAATCCCAAGTTAGTAGGAGACATTGGTATCAATGGGACATTACAAGTGTTGGAAGGATTTTGGACAAATGGGCAATCAGGTGCAGCTTCTCGATGACGAACCATAGCTTGATCACTATAGTTCCAATCAGAAATTTTTATTCCACATAAAAAACATTGGACCTCAACAGCATGTCCACTATAATAAAATCCTGCTTTTGCTATTCGCGCAGCATCGACTGCGGCATTTTCTGGCCAATTCGTAAATGTCTGTAATCTATTTTCTTCGACATTCATTTTGGAGCATTAATTACGATTAATTTGTAACTTCGCAGATGGAAAATATACTCGACTAAATTTCAGTAAAATTGTACGTTTCGATTTACGATATAAAGTATATGATTTTTGTATTTTACGTTTGAAGCTTCACGTTTCGACAATACATATTAATTCGATGCATACAAATATGTACTGATAACGTGACCAAAGTGACGTTTTACGTACATGCTGTAAAAATATAGTCAGCGCCACCGTCGATCCGAGGATCTACGGCTTTATTGTTGTGATTATGTGATGAGTTGGAGCTGGTTGGAGCTTGGAGCATAGAGGGCTCTTAAACCTTTTGAGTTAATATTGGTTAATATATGTATAAATTGGATGAACTGATATGTATAGTAGTTTTATGTTAACTAATGGATGCTGAGATATATATTGTATTTTTAGCACAGTAGTTACGACTAGATCATCGGACTGTTAATCCTCCATAATGTTGACATTAAAGAACATAAGTAAAGTAAGTTAATTGTTCTCAATTGTTGTTAATATTGTCAATGTTAACTTCTTTACTTATAAATTTTATTATTTTTTTGGTGAATTTTTTTTGTTTAAAACTTTACCATTATAGTTTAGTGTTTTTTTTTTGTCTAGATTCATTTGATCAGCTTACGAGCATATAGTTCTAAAGTGAAATTAAATGATGTTGTTATCGTTAGTGCTGTCAGAACACCTATTGGATCATTTTTAGGAGGACTATCTAATGTACCTGCACCAAAACTTGGAGCTGCTGCTATACAAGTATTAATCCATTCATCACAAAAATAACAATTAATAACTACAAGGACAAATGATGATTTATAATTTATTAGGCAGCTGTAGAACGTGCTGGGGTTTCAAAGGAGCAAGTTACAGAAGTTTATATGGGAAATGTTTGTCAAGCTTTCGAGGGCCAAGCACCAGCAAGACAAGCTACATTGTTTGCAGGTTCTATTTTTGAAGTAATATTTTACTTATACTATTATTTCATTTAACATCAATAACATGAAAATATTTACAATAGGTTTTCCTAAATCAACAATATGCACAACAGTCAACAAAGTTTGTGCAAGTGGTATGAAAAGCATTATGCTTGCTTCTCAGACATTGCAATGTGGACATCAAGAGATTGTTCTTGCCGGTGGTATGGAATCCATGTCTAATGTACCATTCTATCTTGCACGAGGAGAAACTAAGTATGGTGGTATGAAACTTGAGGTGTGATGAATATTTTTAAACTCTAACATTTTACTAAATTGATATATATTTTCTGAATTATCTTACTATTTATACTTTAATTAGGATGGTATTGTGTTTGATGGTTTAACCGATGTTTACAACAAATGCCATATGGGCAATTGTGCAGAAAATACCGCTAAAAAATTAAATATCACACGGAACGAGCAAGATGAATATGCTGTTAATAGTTATAAACGCAGTGCTGCAGCTTATGAAAATAAAGTATTTCAAGGAGAACTTATTTCAGTTAATGTACCACAAAAAAAAGGCAAACCTGATATTACATTTAACGAGGACGAAGAATATAAAAGAGTGGATTTTTCTAAATTTAATAAATTAAATACAGTTTTCCAGGTATAATTTTGTATCTTTTAAAAATTAGCACGTTACATTTCTAATCTAAATTTATTATAGAGAGAAAATGGCACAGTGACGGCTGGAAATGCATCAACCTTAAATGATGGAGCTGCTGCATTAATTTTAACTACTACAAATGTTGCTCAGAAAATGAATCTCAAACCTTTAGCGCGAGTTGTTGCATTCCAAGACGCGGCAACTGATCCTATCGATTTTCCAATTGCACCATCTTTTGCAATTCCTAAAGTAAAATTATTGCAGTGTACATGATCATTTACTATAACGTGTAAATTTTCGATGACGAGGCATGTATCAATTTTTAGTTACTAGAAAACGCTGGACTGAATAAAAATGACGTAGCCCTTTGGGAGATCAACGAAGCTTTTAGCGTGGTTGTGGTCGCAAATCAAAAATTACTCGATCTTGACCCTAGTAAAATAAATGTACACGGCGGTGCTGTGTCTCTTGGCCATCCTATCGGGTGAGTGTCCAATTATTTATTTAATCATCGATAGCATATATGAATATTTATAATTTTAGGATGTCTGGAGCTCGCATTGTAGTACATTTAGTACATGCTTTGAAGACTGGGGAAAAGGGTGTTGCATCTATCTGTAATGGAGGTGGTGGCGCCTCTTCAATTTTAATTGAAAAATTGTAAGTCTGTGATACGGGAAGTTTTTTATATTTTTGTACTTACACATACTATTTTTGTACTGGTGTTACCCTCGCCATGTTTAGCTAAACTTTTTTAAAGTTAACAAAATAGCCTGGGATTATACCCAATTATACCCCTATGAATTTGTAACACGATTTACACGATACTATAGAATACCTTCTACTGCATATAAAGATATGTAATTTTATACTTTACTATATTTGTTAAAGATATTTTACTATGTTACGTTGTTATGGCAAATAAACGATATTACGCAAAACTACAAGAATTTTCTTTCGAAAAATAAAAGTTCTCTGTTTCGTTCTGTAGGTGTCATCCGATATCTTCCCCGCCGACATTAACGTTATACACGAAACATCCGTGTCCGCTTTGCGACATTTTAAAAAATGAATTGCAAACACATTTTTCTGGTCAGTATCAACTGCAAGAAGTTGACATTACAGCCCCAGGAAACGAAAGATTTCTTAAACTATACAGATACGATATTCCAGTTCTGTTTTTGGAGGGGCAGTTTCTTTGCAAGCACCGTTTAGATACGGAGTATTTAGAGAGAAGATTGGCAGACTTAATCTCGTCAACAAGAAGTGATAAATATTAGTATAATTAATAAATATAAATATGAATTAAAAGGAAGAGAGATAATAAACATTAATTTTGGGGGGTCCCCTTCGATCGAGACCTCGGGCAGACGACTTTTTTCGCATTTCGTATTTATTTAAAGTGTTAAGGATACATTAGATGCCTTATTACACTACCAAATGTTGTTAAATTAATATAAACATGCAACCTTTCCGTACATTTTTCTTAATCTTCAATCCCTTACTTTACCTTAAACTAAGACCAAACTAAAGTGTAACTATTTTACTTTTACATCTTTTATAATGCATGCATCTTACAGCTAACTTATATTCATTAATATTAATATTAATTTTGTATACTAAACGGGGTGAAACGCAAGTGTCTGGATGACGAATTTTTTGGATTTTGGGGTTTATTATTTTTTATTATTTATTCGGGAGTGAGGATAATTACTTATCTATAATTTAGGAGTCGAAGTTGTATTTATTCTCAAACATTCGTATTAAAAATTAAAGGTAGTTTCAGAGCACTTTTCGTCTATAGGATAATGCGCCACTGGCTTTCGTCTATACTTGTTCTGTCTTCGGATCGCCTCTACTCTTTTTCACCCTCTCCTGTGTTCTTTGCCTCTTTCCTCTTGGTTCCCTTTCTCTCCGCCATTGGGTCTTGCATACTCTCTTTCCGATGGGTAAGCAGCCAGGCAGGCAAGCAGGCAAGCACGCCCACACCGACACACACCGAAGATCGACAGTGAATTGGTGAATGCACGCATCGGACTCTCCTTGCCGACGTTCGTTCTTTCTCAGTGCGTGGCTTACTCGGATACCGTGAAGTACATCACTTGTTTCATATCATCTACGTGGCGCGTTGCAGCGAACGCTTCGCTCTCAACTCTTCGGACAAAGACACTCGAAGAACCTAGAAAGAAACTAGACGTAGACGAATACGTGCCCTTTAAAGTCACAGAAATCGAACGACGAATGCTCGTTGGTTCGCCGTCCGCAGCAGTCGTGCCATCGAAATCACTTCGCGAGTGCCCCGTCTGTTTTTTTCCGAGCGACCACGTTTAACCAGTGCCAAGAATAACGGAGCTACCAAATGCATAATGGAACCCAAACTAAAGTTACAAGAATCCCAGTAATTCGGTGACACCTTAAACCCCCCTCTCGATCCTAATCTCTGTAAACAGAAAGGTGCGATCGTTCTCAACGATTTTCAATCGGAGATCCGTTGAAAGTGGATTCGAAGATCGATGGATCGCGAGTATCCCCTTGCGGATAGAAATTCCTTCGCTTTCATGTGGAATCGAACAATTTTATTGGCGAAACGGTAATACAAACCACGAGTGCTCTCCTTTACGATCGTGGATAAAGAGAAACTTGAATTCTTCTCGTAAAACCAATCGTCGTAAAGTTGGCGGAAAAAAGCTTTGTTTAAATTTCATTTGTTCAAACACCACGAGTGCAATATGTTTTGGTTATCCTCGGTAACTTCCACGTTCTCGATACTGTGCGAAACATAGAAAGCAATGCGAGGGTACCGATGTAAAAACAGAATTAACAAAAATTCGAGGACATTGAAATCTTGTAAGTTTATATCGCCGCTTTCTATTTTCTTCTAGATCGTAGTCTTATTAATCTCGTTTCGTATTAGTTCGTTTGTCCATCGCGATAGTCTCTATGTTGTACACAGAAGTGCATGGACGTTACCGAAGGAATGAAACGTACTATAGTTGAAACGGTTGAATAAATAACCAATGTTTACTCTTAAACTTTTTCGTAAAGACACGTCGAAGAAAACCATGGGCTATGAGTAGAATCGAACCTTTTTTTTTTTTTGTGTTTTAATAGGCTCGTCGCTGGCCAAGCCAGCTCGCAATATTTTTAGATGGGTTTATGCTCGGACTCGATTGGTTCACGAATTTTAGAGTCGTTAGATCTCGCGGAACGTTGACCGCGTCGAGTCGTTCGATCGTTTTCACGTAAATGCATTTTTTCATACGGTAGAGTGACGTAAGTGTAAAACAAGAGACGTGTGCCACTCGTATTATTGTACGTGCACGCGGTTTTCGTGTCCCGCGTAAAGATCTGCTCGATCACAAGTGGAATAACCGGATTTTAAATCTATCAATTTAGCCTTGCACCGGTGTTTTTGTGCTCTCGAAGAAATTGTCCAAAGAAATGAGATCCTCCTTTGCCTGGAAGCCTGAATCTCGCGCGATCGGCTCTACTGGAAGCGTGGGCGTCTTGAATTTTGGAAATCGTTTTTGAAAAGAAGGAACGAAGGTATGTAGAAACTGTTTTATTGGTAATACTTTAAGTGCGAACGCCTCTATATTCATTTCGTTGAACTTATGGGCGTTAACGCGATTAGAAAACTATTAACGACATCTTAAAGATAGTCGCTGCTGTTGTAAATGTCCAAGAGTGGTTAGCCTTCGGATGCGAATCGGCGATCGTTGCGTATTGGTCGTAACGTCGAACATACTCGCCAGTGTATTTATCGCATTTTGTTTAATAAACACGATCAGGAATTAAATATCGTAAATGAAACATTCGTAGTTCGTTATAAAATTGATAAGACGAACACGTTGGGCCGTGAAAAAAAGTTGTTTGTCGTTGCAGTGTCTTCTTCCTTAAGAATTTTAATATGAAAGGAACCACTATCTCTATTAAACGATATAGGACTATTTATTCTTCATAGAACGGTGTATCGTATTATATCGGGCTGTCTGGAAAGTCCGTGGCGATTTTTAGTAGGCGACACAGGTCTGAATATGTCGGAATGGCTGAAAACAAATATAACATGTATACATTCCTTAAAATGTGGAAAAGTTGTGGAACAAAATGGTACATATATAACTCAATAAATATACATCAAAATTCAAATATACCTTTGAATTTTTCTTAAAAATAGGCACGAACTTTCCGGACAGCCCAATGATATTAGACGAAAATATGTACTCGTTCGATTTTCTTTGGTGCTCCTGTAACCGAACTATAGCCTGACAACCAAGATTCGCTCCGATTTCTGAATTTATTTTTCCAACAGATAGTGGCCCCGGTTTTATTTTCAATCTGCACTTTGAAACGGTCAGTGTCAGGGCCGGCGCAAGGCACGTTCAGCGTGTTCGCCGGAACCCGGCCCCCCGTTTTAAAAGGCCCCCGCGGTCTACGAAAATTACTCAATTAAAAGGCGTCGATTTTCATTAATTTTTTACAGAACAGATAATACCATTAACAAATGGAGGCAATTTTTTCTGAGATGCAAGACATTTTTTTAGTAGCGACGATTAAATTGAAAGGAGTAACAAAAATCATCAAAGCATTATTATTCAATATTCATCTTATAAAAACTATATAGCATTCGTAAATAAATAATTCGTCGTTGTAAAATTCAAGTGTAGTATTTGAATGTGAATTCAGGCCCCGCAACATTTTTGAACCCGACCCCTGGTCAGTGTTGTTGTTTTAGGATGTCGATTAGCACGAAGCACGCAGAAATATTCTCGTGGCGTTGTCCTGGTTCGTGATTCACGGATGAGCTATGTAGATCCGTTGCCAGCTGAGAAGGTCCGGTTACTGGTTACCTGTTACCTGGACAAGTGTGCTGGCAACGGTCTCGTCCTGAAATATCGACCCAGACGCAACTTCCAGAACGATGGATTTCCGAAAATTTTCTCGATTCCCGTTACGCGTGCTCGTTGCGCGTTTATTACGGCAGGTACGCAAAACAGAGGTGGTTACTACGCCGTTTGAGGTGATCGATTTTCTAAACACGGGATTCTGCGGGAACAGTGTAAATAAATAAAGCGAGGGGACGATTAATCACCTTCTGCGTAGAATACCTTTGGTAGGGGGCGTCTCGAGACAGATATCATTCGGAAACACTGCCATCCGGAACGTAAGTGGCGAGGGAAATGAATCAATTACCGAGTGACTCATTTAAAGGGGGTATTTTAGCGTAGAAAAATGATTTCAGATTTTATTGCGATTATTATTCAGACAGCTAAAAACCTTTTCTAGGCAAATGTATCAATTACCGAGTGAGTCATTTAAAGGAGGGTATTTTAGCGTAGAAAAGTGATTTCAGATTTTATTGCGATTATTATTCAGACAGCTAAAAACCCTTTCTACTGTTGGAATTAAAAGTTCAACGAACCGCGGGTCTCGCGGCTAGCACAGCTAATTCCATTGATCACGACTACAATAAAGCAAGATAGGTCGCGCATGCTACCGTTGGTACGCGACGTTTTTTTCCCCGAACAAGTCGCAAAGCATCGCCCGTTAATGCTCTACCTGGCAACAATAAATTAAATTAATGTAGAAGCGGTTGCTCTGCAACTCGTGTCGTTGAACCGTGAAGAAACAGGTTGGCCGCGAAGCGAGAAAAAAGATGTAGAGAATATGTTTATTGTAATTGTTCGCTTTGCGTTTCAGTCAGTGGTTTGGCCCCGTTTAGAGGAAAATGGTGGAAATAATATGAATGAACACGAAGTTATAGATAATAATTGCATAATAGTAGGAAGCAATTAGCAATACAGTATCGGTGAAAAATTAGCTTTAAACCGATGACGAGTGCGTTCACCTACGATTAAGGAATAGTGGAAAGTTTATACTTAAAATGAGACAAGGAAGTTGGTGGGGATAATAATAATTTGGATCGTTACGGCATCGATCCATGCTAACTACTGCTAATTGAAATGGCAAATGAATCATATCAAAGGTATTACTATCTACGCTTGAATATAATTCAATGAATTTTCTCCGCTACTCGATACGTTTAATTTTCATCGTAGGCATGCTTCAATGTTCGCAAAAAGTAATTACGCGTTTCTAGCGTAATTGCGTTCCTCGGGTTCAGTTCGATCGATCTTCCGGTTGCGTTCGAACAATCGAAGCTCGCGGATCGCGTTTAGCGCTGCCTCGTTAATAGAGTCTAATAATATGACACAATCGTCGTAGCTTCAGCTTATTTCCTTCGACTGTCCAGCATTCGCACGTGCCTTCTTACGCGGTACAGGTGAGGACCGATTCTGTTTCGAGTCAGTAATCAGAGCATGGCATCCGTATGGATTTTCCGTAACGTTCGTCGATATTTTCGAAACGGTGAGTGACAAGCTAACAGTTTTCTGCGAAAATTTAAGAAAGGATCGTCCTGGGAATATTCGAGGGTGGGATCGATCTCGATCCTATTAGAATACGGGGCGAAGATATTTCATCTTCGTGTCAGGTGAATGTGGGACAGGTTCAGACGGTCAGAGAGGAAAACAGTTGGCCCACTTTGTTCGTGGGAAGAGGCTAGTCTTATCGTAGACGTTCATCGCGGAACTAGACGCTGTTTACACGATCAAAATACAGCAGATAATTACCCCCAGTAAGAACATTCTTTTCTGCCGATTAATGTCAAAAATCACGTGAAAACCTTTTTCTTTCTTTTTTTTTTCAAAACATTTTTGTATCATTTCCAATTATCGAAAAATGATGAAATTAACGTCAATGGATCCGAAAAACGTTAAATTTTAATAAACAAAAAAAATGCGTAGCGCCCTCCTTAAACGAGAAGAGTATCATTTGGCGCAGGAATAAATTTCAATGAACGTTCAGTTTCATCTTGTCTCTTTCCAGACAGTGGCCAGCGCAAAATGACGTCGAACGAGGATGGCGACCTGATCGACCTCGGGAACGACGTGTGCGTGCCACGGGTGCCGGTTCCAGAATCGTTGCCCGAGGAACAGGAACACCTCCTCGACGTGTGCCCGCCGAAATTGGAGGAAACGCTCTCGTTGACCAGAAAACAGGAGCAAGTGCAGAGCGTGAGCGACAACGGGGACGTATTGGTCACGCTGGGTCACGACCAGGTGGTGCCGATACGCAAGAGGATCGACGTTGTTTCCTCCGACACGATAAAAAGGGTGCGCGACATTACCAGGAACTTGGAACCAGTTATAAGGAAGACTTGTTCCGATATTAACGAGGAGCACCAGGACACGGTCGACCACGGGAGTACGTCGAATCGCGAGAAGCACGAGGACGAGACGTTCGAGGCCCAGGAGATCAACAACGCCTTCAATTTCCTCACGGAGCACGACGACACGGAGGACCAGGCGGAGACGAGTCGCGACGAGCTCGAGGATTTCCATGCGTCGGTGCTGTTGACGCGGCCTGAAAAGGAGGATTTGCTGAGCTTTCATCGGGGATCTTCGAGGTCCTTGAACTGGATGTCCCCTGGTAGCTATTTCGTTAAGGACGATGGCGATCTGGATAATCCTGCTTTCGAATTGTCTCCCAGTTCGAACAAGCTCTGCGAAAATATCTCGAGGAAGATTAGATCCGTGTCCGTTGGTAACGAGCTCGAGGCAGGTAGTCAGGCTATTGTGAAGAAACGCTGCCTAAAAGAGGATGCATTTGGCAGAACGGTCGAGAGGTCATCGTTTCAACGCATGCATCGTAAATCATGGACGGAGGGAACCAATAGTCTTAAGACTAGATCGAGGGACGTTTTTTCGCGAACCGATAGGTCGACTAGTTTGGGAGATTACAGCTGCGAGCCGTCGACATCCGATATTCACCGACAGTCCAGCTTTATTTCGAGGTACGAATTGTTATTCGTCGTGGTTTTTCAGGCTTTTATACAACGCGAGGTACTTAACCCATTCAGCCTCCATTTCATTTGAAAGGAAGACCCTGGTCAGTGCCTCGCCTTGTATACTTTGTTTTCGAAAGTATTAGTTTTAATAATAATTACAGGAGCAGTGAAAGTAACGCTGCTATTATTATCTACGGAGCGTACAACGAATGCTTTGCGTGATTGTAATGCATTAGCAGTGACGTAAAAGTGAAGCGACCGTAAGCCAAACGAGCTAACAATCGAATAATGTTCGTCACATTGAAAATTGTCAGGCTCGTGCCTGACTTTGGGTGGGATTAGATTTAGGGTGGAAAAGAAGGAATTCAACATCGTTATGACGTACAAACATTTCGCTAAAATATTCTATTCAGTTACGATAACAACGCGAACGCGTGGTTGGTTCGCGTCTATCAAGTTAGGTTCGTGTTCCTAATCAAAGAGTCGAATCGACCAGTCACGGTCAACGCAAACTTAGTACAAACTTATCAAAGATGCTAGCCAAATCTTGTGATAATAGGAGTAAAACGTAGCCTGTCTGGCGTCGAGTAAAAACAAAGGAATAAAAAGAGACCCACGTATATCGCGTTTTTGCAAATGGAAGTGGTGGGTGAGCTCCGCTATCGTGCGTTGACCTTAACGATATTAAATATTTAGAGGGTACGAACTGGAGAAAGTCGAAACTCGCTAAGGGAGTGAAAAATGTGAAGTACGATTTATCGGTACATCTAGATTGGACGATAGGCGGATGTAGGGTGCGGGTAGCACTCACGGGGATCGAATGGAACGGTGAAAAGGGCTTTTGAGGGGTATTCGTTGCACGACGAGAACCGCCAACCGGAAGTAGTGCCACGAGAGTTCGTGCGCGAGAAGCATGGATTCAAGTCGATCTAACGTCGAGCAGATCCCCGAAGTGGCACGTGCAGCCACGCCTGAGAAACAAAGGATTCTCGCTTAGAACTTTCGCCGTGACTGTTTATTTAGGGCACACGGACCCTAAATACCGCACACCGTTTCTTCGCGATACTTTTCTGCGCGTAAAAGTAGATTCTACTTCAGGGACTTTCCTAGATCCATTTCTCGATTCTCTTCTGAAAAAACGACTCAATTGGGAGTGTAAAGGGTTGACAAGGCTAGCAATAGTAATGATAGTAATAATCGAAGCATACTAATGATATCGTGAGGCTGATGAAGTAAAACGTTCTTTTTCAGTTTTTCACGGGAGGAGGGCCTGGATACGGGTCCCGAGGACGGATGTTCGGAGTGCTCGGAAGTAGATTGGTCGTGGCTAGAGGAAGTGGAGTGCCCGCGGCCCACGGACTCGTCGTTAGCACCCGTTGCGGTTGACGAGGTTCAGGAGAACAGTGAACCGCACCGTGGGGGGAGCGCATCCCCCACCAGCGATAATGGAAGGCGCAAGCGCGGCTGCGAGCATCGTGCTACCGATGCGGGCTGCAGTGCCGCGATGTCCGTCTCCGGGACGGCAAAGTCCTTGGTGGTCGATGGCTCGCGATGGTCGACCTCCGACCCGTTGTCCGATCTCGATCAGGTCACCGATCGCGATGACACGGCGCGTTGCAACGCGGGCAACGAGGCAGTCGCTCGCGAGACGCGCGACAACGCGACCACCGTGGTGAATTCGTGGGTACGCGCATCCATGAGACGTTTGCGCCACTTGAGACTACCGGAAGGCACCGAAAGACAACGCAGCGCCGACCCAAACACTCGTCGAGGAGCGGTGGTGTCCGCGCCGAACTCTTTGCCCGACATAGCGCTGATAGCGCCAGAGATATTGGCGGCGCAGACGAACGGCACTTCCGGTACCCTCCTGAGGCCATCCAGCGCCCCCGCGAGGAACGCGAATAGTTCGACCGTTGTGTCACCGCGAAGGGGTGGCAGACAGGCCAGGGGAAGTCGATCGCAGGCCACGCGTAGTCGCGAGGTGTCCTCCAGGCAAAGCAGCGTTCTTTCCACGACCACGGGCAGCGACATCACCTCAGGAACGACGACGTGCTCCAGCTCTTTCGGCGGTGCTTCCACGAGTCCACCTTCCAGCACGGTGACCAGTCCGCAGCGCATCGCTTCCAGACGGTGAGTGCTGTTTTACAGCGTTCTCAGCTTTTGTTTGGTTTTTGTTAAGCTTTAATTATACCCGATAATATCTGTAAAACAGTCGAGTATCCAGTACAGAACGTGCCAAAATCGAATAGAGTTAGATTAAACCTTCCCTTGTTAACGTCGTCACACTTTCGTTTATAAAGTTTCGAGCTCCCTAAGGAGAACACCGAATTCACGGTTTTTTGGAAACGTTTATCGGTGATTGTTTTGTTGTTAACGACTTCCTAGACAGCGTCGAGTCCAATTAGAGCGTTTGGTCCTCTTTCGTTTAAACCTCTTGCCACACTCGCCGGAAACGAGAATCGGCTTAACGAGTTTGCTGTTGCTGGTTGCTCGTCCAAGCTTGACACTGCTCGCGCTTTAGATCCCTCTTACGCAAACCGTCGATACACTTCGTGGGCAAGGTGTTAGGAAATTAATCCAGAAAATTACTTCCACAAAGTATTCCAACCGATACGTTCGCGGTGCCGTGTGCTTTTGTTCCGTTTCGCTCGAAGAAATCCTCGCGCCGTTTAACCGGAGGGCGTTTCGGTCAAAAATAATTAAAGCTTCGACTATGGGCTGTTGAATTACTCCATAGGTACTCGAGTGCCAGGAATAAACTACGAATGTCTAGATATCAGAATAATATTACTTGGATTACATCGCGCGTGTTGTACGGTAAATTTAATCGTATAAGCATACTAACGAGCACAACCGTGATATCGATCTCTTCTTTAAACGCATAAATTTGAACGATGCGTGTTTTACATCGTGGATTACTATTTTATTCTTTTGTTTTCGTATTCCAGAAGTCCGTGTAACGTTTTCCCTACTGCTTGGTCTGTTTTTTTATTTTCTATTTATACCTTTGTATGAAAAGAATATTCTGTTTCAATATTCGAATCCCTCGAGCGTAGTAACATTCGAGTGGACAAAATATGGTACAAGTAGTCATCAAGCTCCGAAATTGGTTTTAATTGCGCGACAACGAAAGCGAGACAGGGGACGGTCGTATTTGGCCTCGGTGCGTTTCATTGTTAAACTACTCGGCTTTGGAGACGACAATGAACAAAGGAACGCCGAGTTATTTAATTATTGTCGTAATAAACATTCAACGGGTACGAGCGTATAAACCCTGAGGCTTGGAAGCCAGCGTGTCAAGAATAATTGACGACGAGAGTTGCGACAGCTCTTCGCGAACGTCGTGTGCACCCATCGTGGTTGGTTATGAGCCCGCTTTACATTTCCGCCATGGGTTCGCGAGCTTGACGCAACGTGTTACGAAGCGCGCACCTGACAATCAAATTCAGCTCTTCTTCGTGTACATCGATTAATAATTTTCCGCTGTGTGCGTGGCCGCGGTATCGAGGATCGATACCTCTCGAAATTATTCATTGCGCCATCGTCGCTGAAAACGCCAGAAATTTCGTCAAATCGATTCGACTGGGCAGGTTCGTTGTGAAACATTTCGTTCTATTCGTATGGTTTTTCATTCGTTATTCGACACCCTTATTCCTTATCTCGATAACCAGACGAAGTTCAATTTTCCACGTGAATAACAACGCACATTGATATTGGTCATGGCAGAAGAAATATGCAGTGTAACCTTGTATCCTTGACAGATTTCAAAGAATTAGAGAAGAAATCTTTTCCCATAATTATTGTCCAAAGGAAACGATACCATTAATTGGATCGCGAGACCCGTACTTACATTTACAAGGTGCATTTCTTCTACAGTGTCCGGGTGGCACATGAAAGTTAACGAAGCTTAATACAGGGTAAAAAATTAGATCCGTTATTATTCAGGTAACAATTTTCTTTATCCCTGCTAATTTACATGCATCACTTATCCAACGTTGGAACTCTTTCGCTTCACGTTTGATTTCCCTCGGCATAGAACTGTACAAACAGTCGCTCGTCGGAGGTAGCGTAACAATCGCCATGATTTTCGATTCACCTCGGATACGGAAATTCGTGTCGCGCGTTTTAGACAACGGTTCGTGAGAAAAACAGTTGAGACGACGACGTTGCGTGCGATTCGATCGAGTCCGTGTAAGGGTCGATGATCTCGATCGCTCGGAGATTGTTTCGCCGTCGATGAACCATGTAACCTGTTGCACAATCCACGATCTACCGTCCCGGAGCAAGATCTGACGGAGAAAACTCGGAAGGAGGTTTCCTCGTACGTGAGAACGTTTCACGAAACCCTCCCGAATGCTACGCTATAGAAAAAAACTTACAGGTCCTCGATACTAGAATACAGGAAAGGCAAAACTAATTCGTTATTAACGCAAAATAAATCTCATAGCTCTGCGACGCAATGTAATCAAACGCTAACACAATCCCGTAGCTCGGCGAATTGTAAGATCAGTTTTTGGAAGTCAGGATACGGTATAGGGCGCGTGAATAATGACGCGGAAAAAATGTCTGTATTTTATACGTCGTAACTGACCGAAACAGTCTATACAGTACTGAACCGTGTCGGAGAATCGCAGTAGCGAGGACATCCTTGACGGTCCGGCCTTTTCTTAAACAAAGTCCTTTGGTCGAACCTTCGTTGACAGGGGTAGCGTACAGAGACTAAACACATAGCATGGTTCAACCATTTAGCTATTTCTACTTTTCTAACAAAATAGTGTAATCAAACACAAAGCCTCTGCCTCCTAGCTGACCGACTAATTTAATCAAACGCAAAATGTATCCATACTCGCTCGCTTCAAGAAACAGTAGAAATCTATCATGGAGAAAAGCCGTAATTGTTACCGACTCTAAAAGCGTTTTATGATGCTGGAAGTAAAGGACTAGGCCTTGAAAACGTTCTCCAGCAACCTCGAACGATGCTGTCGAACGCTCCTTTCGAATCGCTCGTAATTATTCTCTGAGAACGTTGCGACACCATACAATTTGGGAATTTAAATGCATGGCTAGATACCTTACAGTTTTGGCGTTACCGTACCCTTTTAGACGCGTAAAAGCTGTAACGAAAGGCGCCCGGTAGTTACACTACGAGAATAAGAGAAAGTAGGAAGAGTGATACCAGATAAAGTCGTTATAAAAAAAAAATGTGAAACTATGTGTTTTCCCTTCGTTCAATTTTCCTCGATTTATTTGGCGGGAGTAATGATTTTCGGCGGGCGGGGAAATGAGAGAGCAGAAGTTCCACGGGCGTGACTCTAATGACACGTTGGACTCGCGAATTGTCGTGTCAACGACGGTATTGTCATTAAACGCGGTCGCTTTCCATCGTGATTCGATGGCCGAACAGCGCGTGTCGTTGAACGACGAAGATTAGCGTTCCCGTCCGTCATTCTAGCCGGTTTACCAGAGTCCGCGGAACGGTTTCTCTGTCAATGAACAGTGCAAGCGTTTCTTGCAAGCGTCGTAGACCTGGGGCTTCGACGATTAACCGGCTGGAAGCAGCGACGGTTCCCCGGAATCGAGAAAGTTCAAAGGATCGTCCTCCGAACCGTGACCGTTTGTCTACCGAAACCGCCGTCACGCCCACTTCTTTCATTGATATAAACGTTTGTCATTACTGGACTGCGTATGTCGTGAGTTTGCGATGCGAACGAATGCGGCAAACACATGCCTGAACGAAGCCAAAAGGTATATAAGTATATAGGCACCTGGGAAAAATGATATATTAATATTTGTTTAGATAGCCTTTTACCGTGGATGTTATTAATGTATTGGAGAGAACAGAGGCGTTTCCGCGTACTCTTATATGCAAATACAAGAATGCAACGTGTAATCGCTGCGGGGTTTCGAACAATGAGAGTGGCTTTTGGGTCAGTGGTAGTACAGGAATACGCGGCTTCGTGTCAACGGTACTGCTTCATGTGGATCCCTTAACGGTATAAAGCTGTAATAATCATGGTTTTATTCTGTTTAAAGTTTCGTAATTGGCGCCGTGTTTTTAGTAAATGATCCTATCAGTCAGGGCCAGAAATAGCCTCTATGTCTAATCAAAGAAATTTGTCTAAATTAAATTGTAGGTCTGATGCTTTCAAATAAATGTTTTTAGAAATATGTACACGAATAAACTTCGCACGTTACTGTACTCGTAATGAATTATTTATTTGAAAAGCCTATGTAATTATATCCTCGAAACTCAGTAAAAAAAAAAAAAAAAAAAAAAAAAAAAAAAAAAAAAAAAAAAAAAAATTCATACTTCAAGAATAGTTACTCTTACTTCCATTATCACTGAAAATATTGTATCCAGTGTTTTTTCTTTCAATTCATCCCCCTCTTGAGAATTGCACTCTTCGTGGACACGTCTGTTTCTACAATAGAAGATCGAACGTTGCTCGAAACTTTTATTAATCTCGCTCGATTCCATTGATAGAATGCCCTTCGTCTATTAACGTCCATACGGCACGGAAATCTGCACAGTTATTTCGAAACAAACGCATGGTCAGCGATTGCATTAGAGTGGCATACACGTACACCGCCAACATTTGTTCTTATTGATTATTTCCCAAGCGAAGCCGTTGCCTTTGTTCAAGTCCACCTCGACGACCAGGTATTCGTAACACTGACGCCAATTGCCGTGTACGCTCTAACGATTTTTTCTTATCAACAAGGGCGAACGAAACACGGCAACTTGGAAACATTCAGCTCGGAATAACGATTTTATTCCTCCTCGAAAATTGTTTGCTCCGGTATTTCTAAACGTTTGTCTTCTAGACTCATTGAATACTCGAAATAATGCCAGTGGAGGAATTTCAATTTAAAAAAAAAAAAAAAAAAAAAAATTGTATTTACATTTATTTTGAGCAAGCTTCATTCAGAAATTCTCGAGCTTGAAGAATGAGAAATGGTTGCCCGTAGGGTAGAAAGTGTTCAAAAATTTCCATTGTCGAGGAAACATCAAGATAACACCAGTCGATCTTCTCGTAGGATCTAATGTAGAACACGGAAAGATTTATCGCGTGGTTGTTGTTAACGAGTGGGCAACCGGTTTTCTCTCACCCTGCGACTCCTATCGAGCGAACTTTCCCTGAGAATTCTAAAAGCGCTCTTCAGTTTCGATTTTTCGTGCAGTTTTCTAAGTATAAAAACACCGATTGATTAAGATTGAGGCCAGATTACGTGCGATCGAAGATTAACACGTTGGCTGCGTTCCGCTAAACGAAAATTATCGAAAGGTAACATTGGAGTACTTGATCCGTTTATGCCAGAATATTCGGAGAAAGTTGGAAACCGAATCGAAATACGATTCGAACACGATACGAGGATCGCGAGCCAATTACAGAAGTTTGACAAGCACTGTTGTTTGAGCGCGATGAACTTCGTTTAGCGACGTTTCCGTGTCAGCAAGAGTGACTTTACCCGGAATGAATAATCGACTCGCGGTGCGGGTATGCGAAAAAATGCCATAGTATCGTCGTTCGCTACCCAGCAGACGGTACATCACTTGTACCAAGACAAACCGTACGTTCGATAATGGCGATTAACTAGAGCGAGACCGAACGAGGTATAAGTTAAGTCTCGAGGAATTGAGAACGGCTTAAAATTGCGTGTGTTTTTTTATTTTCCAGACCGTAAATAACAAATTCGAAATAAAAGACACTCCCATGTATTAAGCTTTGGAAAGTGAGGCACATTTATTTCTGTCATTGGTGGAAGACGTTCTTTATCGAAACACTTTCTTATTATCGAAAAGTAGCCTCGCAGAATAACGTCCTCGTAGGATATTCCTTTTACCATTGGAACATTCTTCTGTAACGTTTCGAGCTAACTGTTCGGGACTTGAAGTTCACTTCTACGAAGTTCGTTCTTAATTGTTAACCTATTGTGTTTTTCATATAAAAGAGACGTCTGGTGGACGTTTGTCTAAGGGAAAGCCATCTCTCGTTCCCCGAGGGGTTTCAGGCTGATCGTATTCGTCACCGCAATTTGTAGGTGGTACACCTACGCCGAGCAGATCCTTGTGTGGAGATTCCTCGTGTAACCTAGCCATATCTAGTCGAACGAACACGGAAGACCTGCCGAGTGACGTCAAAATTGACCAATAACATCAAACACACGATCAAAGATCGTCTTGTTAGAAATCATGCACCAGACACGAGCACTCTTACAATGATCAAAGGTTAAACAGCTTTTTATTTGTCATTACCACGATAAAGTTTCCAATTCAAATGACAAGATTTAGTAGACCAAGCACGCACGATCAAAAATCGTCTCCCTGCATCGGACCCAACACTCTTTGAACAATCAAAGAGTAAGCAGTTTTTGATCAGCCGTATCCTCGACAAAACTTGCAATATAAATTACAAAATGAAACAAAATCTTCCTCGTCAAATGAATAAAAGCTCGTCTGAATGACCTGTCTGATCGAATAAACGTGGCGAATGAATCGGTGTGGGGTGTTTCTATTCACGGTGTGTTACTCGAATAATCATTCGCTCACCTCGGCGACGAACCGTAAGACCGTTTTATGTCTCGCAGCAGATTGGCCTGTAATTTTGGTTAAAGAAGCCACGTATTTGTTATTGAACGGATCGTTTTCAATTGCGAATCGCGAGTGTGTATACGTGTCGCGTGCACACGCGTACACGAGCGTCGCGTAATAAGTGCACGAAGGCTTGGCGAGTATAGGCGTGTACGTTTACTTCCTCCTACTCTGTTTTCACGTTTCTCTTTTCCCTGGTGGTGATGTAGTGGTCAGAGTGCGTGGCTCCGGTTCACCTTCCTACGCGCTATCATTGTCTGCTGCACGTTGGATGCAACTGCATACGTGCCTTGTACACGCGCGCCGGTGTACAATGAATACGAAACACCGAAACTCGAGTCACGGAGTCCCAGTTGCCAGTTACGGCATAACTTGTTAACGATTTCCTCGAATCTCACGGATGCATTCAAGTCTTTATTTTTAATTTGCGTAGATTAAGAAAGGAACAGAATGTAAACAGTGCGTAGAAACGAAAGTTATCCTTCGTCCCTAATGTAAAAGGAGGCGAGGTTGGCTCGTAGTCTGGCTCAATTTAATCGTTAATTTAGAGTCTAATTTAAATCGAAGATGAAAGATAGAGCAGCGAATGTACGAGAGAAAGACGAACACGTGTAGCATGGGAAATGGGGAATAATAAAACAATGTAAGAATCTATGGGACGTGTATCGACTAGGAGAGAGTTGAAGTAGCAGACGGACACATGGGAAAAGGAAGCACGAGGTTTAATAGCGTCGTGAGAGGGTGTGGAAAGGTTTGCGTATGCTAACACAAATTGGACGGGAGATAGGAGCGAATCAAACGGATAAATCAGCCAAGGATCTCGCGAACCAGCTGGGAAGCTGGAACGGGAGTAGTTTTGGTTGAGTTTACGAGCACAGTACAAAGACACGAATTTTGGGTAGGTTGAACAGGATTGGATAGTCGAGAATCACCGCGAGGAATTAAAACGGTTCCTCGGAGAGCTGGCGTAATCGCCATTACGGTGCTTGTAAATCCTATTAACTCCGAGCCTTGAGGTTACAATCAAGTCGTACCGTTACACCCGTAAGAGTGGCATCATCGAGATGAGAACGCGTTTCGGTCAGAACGCGAAACACGCGAACGTTGGGAATTATTTTGAGCCTCGTCGTTTCTCATACGTACCACGCGACGATTCTACTTGACATCATTAACGTTCGAAGAGATGATGCGTCGTTTTGTGGCTTAACTTGTTTCTGCTTACAGGGAGCAGCTTGTTATAAAGATGTCGTATCTTCGATACGTAGGACTTTCAGATTAATCGAGGATGGCGAATAATTAAGACGCGCGGGACATGTTAATAATAGTGTAATAAAAGTAATTTAATAATAAGATATTTTTTGTACAAACAAAAATGAATTTAACGTTTCTCGCATGGCAGAAGAAGCACCTTTGGAATGTTGTTTAAACCGTCGTTCGTTCGACGAACAAGCACCCATTTCGCTCGAGTAACCTGGTCTATGATTAAGCAAAACATATTACTGAAACGATTACTCGATACGAGTGATATCCGGAGTCGTTTCCTGGAAAGACTTTAATTACTCGATAGCCACACGCATGATCGTAAACCGAACTTTACGACGCGGCTGCATCGCGATCAAAGCCGAGGAGACGACCGCGTAATCACGCGAATGTAAGAAGCAGCGAAGCGAAATTTAACGATCTCTGTAATTGTTATAGTTACCATCGCGAGTGCTTTGATTTAAACGAACCGATAACGTCGTCCTCGTGGTTCGATCCGTAAATGGAGATCTCCTAACGTCTCCTATGCGATACGATCATCAGGGTCCCTCAAGGTTTTCGCATGATATAAGGCGCGTAACTCTCGTGACGCGATCCTAAGACCATCTCGACGACCGTGTGTAATCGCCTAACTGGGAGACAATCGAGACACCAAACTCGTACGAAGTTCTTACTCGCTTAGGGAAATTTAATTTCCGTCTGAAAAGGGGAGAGGGGGGCTTCCTTTGTTCCTCTTTCTAAATTACTTTATCCTTCGTGCTAATCGTTAATTGCATTCTTTCTTTCTTTCTCGATTTTATTCCTTCTATATGATACAAGGCGCGTTTGCTGTTGTACAGAGTGAAATCTCGATTTACTTCAAAAATATATCATTACATAATAAATCATTTAGCACGCAAACTAAAAATTTCTACCTGCAGGAGGTTCCACCGAAGATTCGTATATTTTGTATTTGTAATTATAGATGCATTTGTATCAGTAATTTGCGTTTATTAATACAACAATATCTCGTGTATAGATACGAAACTCCTACGATATGCTCATAGTTGAAGAATATGGTTGAAATTAATTCCAATAACTCGGATTAAAAAAAAGTTGACGTGCAGACTAGTTTACGATTAGCCATTTGACGTTGTAGACTAACGAGTAGTCATCGTTAACGAGTTCATTTGGAGCAGACACGAAGGCGAATAACTTTGATGAAAGCACGTGGAAGGAAAAAGGCGCGGTATGTATAACCGATAACCCATGATCGCCCGTATTACATGCGGTTTTCGGTTCTGCTCGTTTTATTTGCATTCGATATTCGTACGGAGCGTGCAGTCGATAAGCGTGTTCCGAGGGAATTTTTCTGCGGTCGAAAACGAGACGAAACTGAGACGAAAGTCGCCTCGTGCCTGGCGTTTGCGGTGTCACCGTCTCGTGCACGACCAACGAGCTGACTTCAGACTGACTTTCTTGATACAACGAACTCTTAACTCTGTGTTATATCCTTCATGTTTTCGCTAGAGCGAACTCGTCCACTCCAAATGATGGTTTACATTAATTATGAGTTGAGTTGTGAGTTGAGTTGTAAGTTGAGATAGAAGATGTTCCATTTTCTATTTCTTAACACATTGACGCCTAGAATACCTAAAAATCTTAAAAACTTGTAAGCTTTAAAAATTTTGGAGCACAACGAAGTCAACTATAAATAAAGACGAGGCTCAGGACACAATGGCGCCTGTCAGTCGCCTCTCGAGTACAGAGGGTTAAATCGCAGGCTTGCGTCACATCTAGAAGCAACGTCGGCGAAAACTTTGCACCGAAGCGTTTCGTTTGTTTTCTTTCATAGCTGTGTCTTGCCTCGCGGTGTTTTGGACATGAATGACATTTGCTTTTCGCTGGCGCGGTGTCTTCTTTGCAACACACCGATTCAAAAACAATCCGTGAGTGGCCAGTCACGCTTCTTCGCTCCAATTTCAAGCGTCGCGTATAGCGCGCCATGTGGGTCATCGTACTATTTATATTTACGGGGAATTCTCCGAGAAGCATAGTACGCGGGGAATCCCAAAAAGCTGACTGGAATACCAGACACCCTGTTCTTTTATTTATTTCCACGTATACCGGGGGTCTCTTTTGGACAGTGGAACTTTTTCGTACTCGCGGATAGAAAATGAGATTCTCTTTAATACTCAATGAAAAATTGATATGACTCGCCAGCATGAAATTTCGATGATAATTCAACGTTTCCGACCTTAACTTTTGGGATATGGAGAACAGGAGAATGTCGCAAGGCTCGCGGGACTATGAATTTATTTATTGCGGTGACAGGAGGTCGCATATGGCGCAGAGCGTCAAGATGTAATTTCACTGCGAACGTTATTGTGTTCGAGGCGCGGTTTTCATCGCCCGTTCTCCAGTTCTTCGCGGAGAGTCGCACGAGGCGTGTACAAAGTTAACCGTTCTCGCTTTACCAGTTGCATACAAACTCGAGCTTGCGAAACTGAAACACGGGGAACAGTTAGTTAGCGAAAATTGCAGGAAAGGGATCCTAGAAAGAAATTAATTACAAATTTTAAACAGAAAATTTAACGTAATTTAAATTTAACCCCCTCAAAAAAATTCACGTAAAATCGAAATGTTTTCACGCCCGAAGAATGTCTTTTCGCGCCTTCGAATGCAATTCTACTTGGCACCTGTTACGGTAACGGTCTCGCGGGACTTGCCGTTGACAAATTGTTACCCATTCGTCACCGATTGCATTCGTCGCGCTTGAAAATGTTGCTTTCTTCCGAAGTTGCGCGGTCGGTCCCTTCCACGAGCAGCTAGAGATTCGAGGATCGCCAAAACCCATAGACCCTTGGTCCTCGCGATTTATTACGATCTCCGCGCGAAATTAACTTTCCATTAGATCGACGACGAGTGGAAGGAGAGGGTGGCGGTGTTACGCTATAAATAAAGTTTACGATGCACTTGCACGCCGATGTATCGGTTGCAGCACGTGCATGCGTGCACCTCCTACCTTGGCTGCTGTCCTGATACCGAGCCACGGCTGCACCGGCGCGGCGTATCGGGTTATTGTTTACCGCACCACGACAGAAACAGAGCACCCAGACGGAGATCGCGAATCGTTGCGCTTCGAAGATTAAAAGGAAGGACTCTTTTTTGGAGGAGGAATCATTTCATGATTCTTTTGCAGCCAACATAGTCGACGTGAACTTTCGAAATGAGTTCCTTTGTGTATATACAAGTTATTACTAGCTAACGTTTTTCTCGCGATGCTGGATCTAGAAATCGATCGAACCACCGATTAACCTGGGTTAGGTGCGAGGAACGAACGAAAATCGGCCGATCGCTACGATTGCGTGGGCGTACGCGTACACGTGCGCTCATCTGCTTATATTGTCTGTCACGTGACTCGGACTGGGTACAGTTATACATGGAGTTCAGAGGGATTCTACGTACACGCGTTCGTTTCACCGGCAATAGTCGTCAGTACAGCGAGTCACTGGTGGCAAGAACGACCGTGCAATCTTCCCGTAGTGTTTCTGGGCCAGCGAAAAAATACCGCGACTTCGATTCTTCTTGGTCTGGCTGTCGATAGTCGGTGGATCGGCGCAACGTGGCTCGTGACGCATCCTTTGTCGAACAGCACACCTCGGTTTCGTTCAGTTTTTTAACACGGGACAGTTGAAATTGCCAGTTGGATCCGCAACGGTATTATTAGTTCCAGAGCGAACCGCATCTCATAAAAGTTGCGTGCGATCGAAGGGAACGTCAGATGGGAACAACGAAGGAGTATAGTTCCGAGTTGTCGTTGGTTTCGTTTAGCTACGTGTCTCGTGGCCGTGCCGAGCATTTCAATTTGCTCGAGCCCTCATATTTGCCTCAAGAGTCTTACGGAATAAACTCTCCTCGGTTTTACTCAGTCTTGCAGTTTTCCTCCGTTTTAAGCCACCTTTCGATACTTTCAATCCGACGTTCCTTCTCAGATCCGCGTAACCTATTTTTCTCTAGCGGGTAAAAATATCGATGCGAATCAAGGTGATAATTTTTAGCGTCTCGCCGTGTATTTTCGAGGAACGTTACGAGTTGCGCGACGTTACCTGGCAGTGATTTTTTTTACCGACTCTTAGGCAGCATTTCGCCTGTGACTAGTCGATAATTCGCGCGACAAAGCAACTCGGCTTGTGGTGTACATACCGTGCAACGCGACGGTACGCAAAGTGTTACACTGTTACCGAATGCCTATGTCCCGCTTCGAAGACACGCGTCGAAGATCGAGGAGTGTTTCTCCACGGATACACCTTATTTGCACGCCTCTCAAACGGGACACATAGGCAACGGGTGGTGTTATACAACGGTTCTACTCGTGCTGGTCTATCAGTGATATTTTAGATCGGTTAGGATGAAAGGTTCGCTGGCCTGTGTTTATTTGAAGTAAACTATTTGGGCATTGTGTCTTTCGATAGTATTATGTTTGAGCTGTCCACCCTTGAAATTTCAACAAAATCAAGCAACGCGTCCAAAAGTTATTTTAGTGACAGCACTCCGGTGGGACCTCGTTATGAAAAGTCGTGAATAGTGCAGAGTCTGTTTAATAAATTTATTTCTGTTGCCAATGCCACGAGTGTTATCCATTTGAACATTCTCCCCTTCGATGGTATTATGTTTGAGCTGTTCACCCTTAAAATTTCAACAAAATCGACCAACGCGTTCAAAAGTTACGTTAAAGTCACCTGATGGCTCCAAAGTCTCCTTTGCGACCTTCTATGATCGCAGTGATTCAGAGCTCAAGAAATCGTTTCCCTCGTTTCTGGATCGCTCCCGAACGCCATGTAATCGCGGAAGGAACCTTCCTCAAGCGTAAAAAAACAATGCCATTTTTTTCTCAGCTGCGGTTCGTTTATTTATCAAACAGACTGTGCGTAAGCGTTAATCGACACGAATGATATTTCTGCGCGAATCTAAGCTCGCGGCGAAATTAAGAGGAACGAGGAACGGTGACGGCCGAGTACGAAACGATGACGGTCTTCCAAGGATTACGCCCGGAGCGTCGTATTAGTCGTTCCGTAGATCTTGGCGAGCGCAGGTTGCCTAAGAATCGCCGCAGAATCGATCGTCGCATCGAGTGCCCACGTGCCCGTGTAAAAACGTCTCTATTGGTCGCGTCGCGACGTTTCTGTTCGTGGAAAAAGCCTGCCACTCCTATTTTACTTCATCTATCTGAAAAAAAAAAAAGAAATCGAACAAGAACGATCAGAACAGTTCCGATGTAAAACTCGAAGCAATCGCGGTGAATTGATCTAGAATCAACGCGTTTCGACAATGGTAACTGCATTGCGGCGTGCATACGAAAGCGTGATATCGATCGACTAATCTCGACCACCGGCGCACCGTGGAAATATTTCGGAAATTCTTGGAGCATCGGCAGCCTTCGATCGCGAACATTGCCCACCTATGTGTCACCTGTGTCGAGAGTTAAAAATACTGCGAGAGATCCGCAATAGCGAAACGCACGACGTGAAGAAACGAACGGTTTTTGTACCCGCGAAGTGCGCGACACCGTGACACGAGAATTCAATTCGTGGTCTGTAATTCGATAATATTTTTGAATCGAGTTGTCGATGTATCGCGTTACGCGTAACGACAATTAGCTTAGTCAGCGTTTTTGTTATCATTCTTACCTTCTCACGACGCCTCGGATGCAAAGTTCGTCCTAGAACCGCGTGAATTCATGTTCTTATAATGTTGTTTGCTTCCGTAGTGGATCAGATACGGTGACCTTTCAAACGCGCCAATTTCCGTGGTAATCGTGCCTGGGACAGAGCATTTCGTTTTGCGTCTCGATATATAGCACGATACCGTGTACAAGGTTGAGAGCCGAGAATTCCTCGGGTTTCGCAAAAATTGTACACGGTTGCGCCTCGCGGCTCTCGGGGCGCAGACTTGAGGACTATCGATTCGGTGGTCGATGGGACATTTCGAGACGGTGATTCACGTTCGTGTCGCGTGTAAACAGAACGCGCGTAAGGGTCCGCGAAACTGATAAAAGCCGAGAGTGAGACGAAACGAACGTGAAAAACAGGCCAGTAGCCGTGCCCGAGACAATAGAGTTTCGAAATTCGATTGTTCGTTGGCTCGTTAAACCGGTAGCGCCAGAACCTTGAGGCGGGGACTGGTATTTCGCACGATTTTCATTCGTTGCTGTGATTTTCGCGTAGCTCGTTAACGACGAGGATGATTCCAGAGAGAAACGCGATAGACTTTTAAGGAAATTGGTGCGCTGCTCGCCGCCCCATTGTGTTATCGGACGCGTCGGTGAAGTGCTACGTTCCCGGAAACGCGGTGGAAGAATAGAAACGATCGAACGAAGAGGAAAATCGATAGACAACCGTGGAAACGAACGGTCCCGGGTCGTTGACGTCGTTGGCGTGACATGTGTCCAAGATGAACCACGATCCAGCGATCTGCCGCCATTACTTCTACTGTAGTCAACGTAGGCATCGTATCAGGTATCGATCATCGTTACGATTCGTCATTGCGACTTATTAAGATTTCAGGCCATCGCACGTACCACTCGTCCGGGGCATTTCTGCTCTACGTTTAACACGTTCATCAGCCATTTATGGCTGACGATACTGACAATGCTTTTCATTGAAGAAATAACAAAATTTATTCCGAAAGTTTCAGAATTAATCTTTTTAGTTCTCGAGTGAAACCCATACATGGGTGACATGACAATCTCAACTGTTAACACGTAGATTGCCATGTCACCCATGTATGGGTTTCACTCAAGAACTAAAAAGATTAATTCTGAAAAGTTGACATCAAAGGAGATGAATTTAAATGAAATTCATGTATTTCGATGTATTTTGATGTAGTTACAAAAATAAATACCACGATAAATGTTTGATTACACGGATTTCAGTAGCCTAAATAATATTTAATATTAGCAGAAACTTTGAAGAATATTCGTTTGGCGGTGAACGTGTTAAAGAAAATTAATTTGACGGGTGAATTCGAGTTGCTTCAACTTCGATGAAGTGCATAAAATGCACTTTCACGTTATCGTGGTAGGAATATATAATAGTGGAATAATGATAATTTGTTAATATACCAATACAATTGCTTCAAAAGGGGCTCGAATACCGTCCTTATCGATACTCGACTTCTCAATGGACGACGTTTAGTAATTCTGGGCGCGTTAATTACGAAGATAAACAGCTACGATTCCGTCAATGTCCAGACGTTGTTTTCTCGCGTACGATACGGTATCCCATCAGAGAGCAATTCGCCTAATTGCAAAGCTTGGCGCGAGGTTAAAGAATGCAGATGCTGCCTAGATCTTCAAAGATTAATGAACGAGCTCGTAAAGTATTATTAAAAAAAAAAAAAAAAAAAAAAAAAAATGTACAGCGTAAAAGACATTCGTTGCATCATTCACAAATCCATTCGTTCACGGTATGTTCATACTTGCGTCTAAATATCAAACTACATACTTTTACCGAAAGATTATGCAATATTTTCTAAATACTAATATTAGCCGAGGCGCGAGTGACAACGTGTTATGTGCGGTACGCCTTCTAGAAACACGCGTAAAAGAAGAAATATGCAAATTTTGGTAAGGCGATTCGTAACAGCGTTCGAGTAAAAACTTGCCGAAGGATACGATTCCTTTGCATACGTTTGCTGCTTCGCGTAAATATTTCAGGGAAAACGGGCGCGATCGCGTGAGTCCGCTAGCTTGGCGATTGTCTCTGCTCCGTGCGCCGTCTTTGAAATCGATTCAACGATAGAAATAACCTTTGCCGGATCGAGTAAAAAGGAATTGCCGATCGCCGATGACTCGTTTTCCTTGAGAGATCGAGTAGACGGAGCTAGATGCGCGATCGAGGCTCCAAAACTATTCGTAGTCGGTTTGTTACCAGCCACGGAGTAGGGATCGTTCCAAAGGGGGATTCGAGCGTTATCGATAAATGCGCATCAAGGTTGTCAAATACGTTGAGCAGGTCGTGCAAATTAACCAGTTTAGAGGGATATCGACGCGTCGACGAACGCGTGACGATTCCATCTTTTCGCAGCCGGTGTTTAAAGTTCATTTATCGCTGGTATCGCGTAACGCGGCAAACATCCTTAGGAATTGCACTCGGCAAACGACGAGAATTACCTCGAAATTTGCTCCCGTAATTACAGATTAAGAAGCAAATTTTTTACAAGGTAATGCGATGAATTAACAACTCTTGCGATGCAATGCATGTATTAATAATTTCATTGGCAGTAAATTATACCTAATGCACTTCTCTATCTGTGAATTCGCCTCTGATGAGTTACACGTGATAATGTATAGACGCTTAGTCGATTACTTGGTTCGTGTTATTGCATTTTACTGCAATAAATCAGTGTCTGATGCAAAATAAATTACCGTATTTTACGGACTTATAAGACAAACTTCTTTTTTCTTCGAAAAATTGCCACGAAAATTCAGATGCGTTTTATAGTTCGTAAAATACGAACGAGTCCTCGGAGTCGACTTCCAGAAATAAGATTTGTCCAGAGAAAATGCGATCAAGACACACCTATCTGGAAGTACTGGTGGGCAGACGTTTAAATATAGAGGACTCGACTTACGTTCGGGTTGTTTTTAACACGGACAATTATGTCCGGACTTTCGAGAACGGGCAATTCGAAAAACCAATTTCTCTTATTACCAAAAAAAAAAAAAATAAAATAAAATGTATATTCCGAAGTTCTATAATATCACATTGCAATAAATCCAAATTCTACGATATAATATTTGGAGTAGTTGGGAGTAGTTGCGCGGAAAATGTTGTCGGTGCACAATCTCGCGCCCGTTCCCACGTTCCAATTGCAATTCGGATTGCATCGCGCCCTGCGCTGCAACTATGCGCTCGCAGTTTGCGCTGAACGTCATCGAAAATCAAAAATTCAACCTCGAAAATCGAAACTCGATAGGACACATCTCCGCTTCGTTACGTAACGAGCGTTTAATGTTTCGGGACAGCTGCGACACAACGTTACTTTGAATCAAGCCTAAGCATAAGCTGAAATTTATTAGCTATACGTCAAGGTTATTATTCCAAGAATTTATTTTGCACGAAGGACCGCGTATTCTTCCACTTTCGATCCTTTCTGTACCAAATTGGTTCGATGAAACAAATATTAGTGCAAGAGGAAAGCTAACTAAAACGTACAGATATTTAATGATATCTTGTCTTCAACTGCTAGTATAAAATAGATTCATCGTAAGTGGAAACAACTTAAGTCAGCGAACATCACTATTTATATCTTCAAACGATCCCAGTGCCAAATGCAGTCGCTAGAAACTTCATCGGGGAAATCGAACAGCTTATGGTTGGAATCACGTAGAATCGTTTAATAGAATTGAAGATGCTGCAAGGATTTAACATCGAAAGTATGATTTCTATTTGAAACCTGCTAGGCATTGTTTATTCGCAAATACTTGTACGTCTTCTAGAAAAGAGTGTTTAGCTTTTCTCGATTTCTCGCGTTAAAACCCTCCTGGATTCTACGGGACAAATATTTCCTCGGCTGCCAGAGGCAAACATTCGATCGGGTTACAGAGGGGTGAGGCGGTTGACGCTATTCGATTTACGTCAATATTATTGGATCTACACGCGAAGTGTAACAATTCAGCAATCAGTTCGAATTTAGACATTTTCCAAGGAATTAGGACGAAGACTAACGAATCACATCATATCCGACATTAGTTTGCCCATTGTTGTTCCGTGTAACTCCAAAGATGCTATATTCAACAGCTATGCATTATCCTCGATACTTCCAGCGTCATATACGATCGCATTAATTTTCGTTATCTCTAAAGGATGAACTTCAGAGTGATTAATTATTTTCAGACGCGATCTATCTACGCACAGATCGATAGCTTTCGCTCGACACAGTGAACCTGATCGTGTCCCAATAAGCCTTGAAGCCTCCCAATTGCCAATACAGCCTCGACTAATTATCATACCAGTAACATGACGCTGGTGGAAATATTTCTCGTGGAATACGAACAAAAATGCGATGTCGTGTTACTTTCGCATAATTTCGTCCTTAGGCTGGTGCTTCTAAGTTTAGTCGAGCTAGACGCGAAGCACCGACGACTATCGCGCCGAGATCTATCGTTCGCGTGCCCCTAATCGCGTGCATTATTAGTACACACCGGTGAAGGTATCGTGGTCATTAGAAGCGGTCAGTTTATCGATTAATCGATAAGGCGTGCCGTTTCTGTTGGTTGGCTCGCTGCTTTGCTCGAGTTCATGGCGAGCCCTTGCATTTTGGGGCCGAAACTTCACGCCAGACTTTCGCACTTTTCCACTTTATCCACCTTATCCACTTTATCGCTCCTGGATTCGCGTATTAATCACGACAATCTATCGAGCTGTATCTGGAAAAATCAAGTTAACACGTTCACTGCCAGACTAATACTCTTGAAAATGTCTGCTGTGATTAAATTTTGTTTACAGACTATTGGAAACTGCGTGGCATACGCAGTGGTAACCAAATACCACTATTCTGGTATTTAGTTGTGTAACTTCATCAAAGTTCAAAGTATTTCGTTTAAATTCATTTTCTGTGACACATAACTTTCAGAATTAATTTTCGTAGTTTTTCAGTGAAAAGCACTGTTACCCATGTATGGGTGACGTGGCGATCAACGTGTTAAATCTCGCCAATTGGAGAACCGAATAGATCGACAAGTTAGCCATTTTTACGAAATTATTACGACATTACGAAACCTGTTATTTATATTTGTAATAAATGCGTCGACCTTCGTTTCAAGTCTCTTATCAATTCCCACACGGCAACAATCGACATATAGTAACTTTTTTCTCCTTCTCGTCGGAACCGCGTATAAATGTATGTATGATTAGCCGAGACTGCGGGTCTCGCAGTTGTACACAACGCACGTACCGACGTGCGTTTAAAAATGACGACTTATCGATTAAAGAACGAATGGCAAACGATTGAAGGGCGACCCGATAATTTAGGTAATTTCGAATGGAAACAATAAGATTGAAACTCAAACGCGATTGTATGCTAAAGTTTATGTAGTTCAAGTGTAAAGCGAATCGTTTGTTTCCGAAGTATGTAAATACGTCAATGGAGGCGTCTTGTATCTTCAATTTAAATAATTTGCTGACGCTTAGATACTTAGATGGTTAGGTAAGACGCGTCTTTGGTAATTTGAGAAGAGTCGTTTTCTCGCATCGATGTTCGTATCCCTTCTTATTGTTTAATGTTTGATTTTAAAGTTAAGGCTAATATCAGAGGAAGGAAGTCTCGTTCGCTTCATTTTTTTGTATAAACACTCAGTCACGAATACAATGCACTCGGGACGTAACGCATCCCCCTTGAGCATTCTTCTCTAATATTAAGTTCAATCGTGGGACCACGATGACTGGCTGCTACGAACAATGGATACAACGAAGAAACGATGGCTTGGACATCGATACGAGAAGATAATTGCAAATGCCGTGACTTAGGAGTGACCTGGAGAATAGCAGGTTACAGACAGAGGCTACGAGTGTCACGCATGTTACAAATTAACCCTTTCGGTACCACTGCCGCCTATTGACCACATCCACGAAACGAGTATGATTACTTTCTGTAGTATGCGTTACAAAAGTACAAAAGTGTTGGAGAACCCAGTATTGAAGTTAAAACGAATAACTTTGATAAATTATTTATTAAACACTCTTAACTCCTAGCTCTAGGTTCTAACATAAAAATACTGTAGCCAGCACGGTTGAATACTCGGAGGAATCGTGAGGGAGGTCGGTTGGCGTGGGAAAAATCGGTTTTCGGGAGTGGAAAATTTATGGGCCCTTGACGAACAGACCTGGTGGAAAGCGAAGGTCCAAGGTTTTGGAAAGTGGAAGGAAAATAGTAAGTTGGGAAGGCGATATAGCAAAAATATGATTAGGATTTCTAACAAAAGCTTAGTGTCAATCACGCTCGAGATTTCTATGAATGCCGTAAAACACGGTTTCGCTGACGCTGCCGTACGATGCGACCAATCTTGTGGAAAACTTCCTCGTACCACGAATGTATCAGGTTGTCCTAAAAGTTTCCTTCGTGAGTCGCATTCAATTATTTTCTCTGGCAGTGTTTATATTATAAATAGACAATCTAATTTTTTAGACATTGACGCTGTAACAGTAACGGAGCGAAATGAATTGTACACAATTTTATAATGTAACATAAAACATAAAATACTGTGTATGTGTTAATTATTAATAAAACGAAAGAAACTTTTGGGACGACCTAATATAACCGCTTCCAACTCCTCCGTACCGAAAGGGTTAAAAATAAAAAAGGAAGCGTTTATCGACGAAAGCAAAAATAACCAAGTATCGAAGTCTGGAATTCAGAGGCGAGCGAGCATGGATGATGATGGATTCGTTATCCGGGATGGACGAGATGGTCTTACTCATACGTGGATGAATAATTCACGTATGGCCGTCCGAAACGTCACGAAGGACTACGAGATTAGTGCAACGAAGGCAAAGACGCCAAGTTTCTGTATTCAGCGAGCGAAACAAGGTCCAGTTGCGCCTTTAAGGTGTATCCACGTAGGAGTGCTACGGCCTCTCTTGAGCATTCGCCTCTCTATTCCATGATAACGGTACAACCATGATCCTCGATCTGCTATCGACACTACCGTGAGATCCTTGGCTGCAACCTGCAGTAATCCGCGGTCTGCTTACCCATTTGTGCGCTTTACTGTACCTCGACTTACGTTCTAACGTAAGCGTAAAGATGGCTATTTTATCGCCTGTCCACGAAAGTGGGTCAATTTTAACCTCGTAATACTCTAAGTCAATGGCTTTCGTCTGGTGCCGTCTCGTCTGCGTTGTTTAAAGTAGCAATTACATCGTTACAAAAGTAAAATCGATGTTACTCTTGTTTCTAGCGATGCTAGCTCCTTTAGAATAAAGTCGCCATGCATTTTCAGTCGAGCGACGTAATATTCGATCATTTTCAGAGCGTTTGTGTTTCCTATTCGCCATTTAAAGATTAGTACCTAATCATTATCTATATTAATCGTTTTACTCGAAATCGAACGTTATCCGACGATCGAGAATACAGAAATCCTGGTATGGATTAGTTCGGCCAGTTGGCCGTGAATTATCATCGGTGACAAATGCGATACACGTTTACGTTCGACCCACTTTTATGACAAATCGATACGCGGCCTCCGTTACGATTGCTTTACAGTCTTATCGGGAATCGATAGGCACGCGCCGTCACGAAGTAAGACGGTGTTTATGCAATATTTTACATCGTTTTACTGCTTTCTACTTCTCGAGAAACAATCGTTGATTCTTCGAACGAAATTACGTCCGCGGTCCTGGTCTGCGTTTCTTTTTCCTTTTTTTTTTATTTTTTTATTTTTTAAGCGTTACTTAGAAGAACCATTACTCCTTCCTCGATGTTTTAGATTTTAGAGTAACAGGAACGGGATTCGATCGACCGTGCGATTGATTTATCCGGTGTATGATAATTGTTTTAAGCTCGCTGTTTCCTTAAAATATGGTCTAATTTTTCTGTAGGATATGCGAAAGGCAAAGAGACGTCGACAGGGACGAGGACAGAGGAGAGGACGACGACGAAGATGCGAATCCATTGGGGAAGTGGCCGCACGCTCTTAGTCCTGCGTTGGCGTGCCTAAGCTGCACCCTTGGTCTCTTTAATATAAGTAGATTCTCTATCCTTAGTATACAATTTGGAGGTGAGCATCGAATGATTGATTCCTCCCAGGGACTTGCGTTGAAACGTGAGATACCGGTATTTTAACGACGCTTTCCAGTTACCTCTGCGAAACCCTAATAAAATCGGAGCCATGGAAATACCGGTACAACGTCTTTTACCGGTTTATGAAAATGCTGGATTAGGGTAACGCGTAGCAGTCATCAACGCTTCCCACACTTTTGGTCACATTATTAATTATTACCGATATCTTATTTGTCAGTGGCATTCGAAAAAGGAAAAGGGATTTAAAACAAGATAAATACTCAAAGTTGCCAGAATAAATGGTTTTTGTCTTTAACCCTTAAATGCCCTAAGTTTCAAATACGATACCGTACTTTAGCATGGCGTTGCAGTAAAATGCGATTACTTTGGAAACAATGAAATTACAGTTACCTCGATTAGCGACACGATGAATCGAAATAGATCTGTTTCGAACCGGAATATATTTAAAAAAAAAAAACGAAAAAAAAAGTGGTTTTCAAGGCCTACAAAAATAAAATTACGTTGATTATTTACTGGCAACATTATGGCCAGTAAGCAACCTTGCGCATATTACGTAGCGGAAGACCGAGGCAAAAGAAAAAGAATATACGTTCACGTGCATACAGATTAAGCAATTTATTTCCATCTACGTAAACACAGACGTTCTAAGTTTGTATATTTGAAATCCATCCTTTGTCGCACGCATGCTCGCGCTACCATGTCGGTACTAGGATTCAGTTTCGGTATTTAAACTCAAGGATATAAGAGTATTATTTTCTAAACTGTTCTTGTAGCTTGTAGAAACTTATTTCCCTTTCCAAATGAATAATTCTCTTGACAGCTCTTCGCGTGTTCGGCTCTCGAGGTAGATCAGAAAACCATCTTAATTTCCATGGCTCTGCTCGATCAAAACCAAACAGATACTAAAACGATTTCAGTTGTAAGTCCCTGGGATCGTCGAGTTAACGAACGGATAATTAATGGTCCCTCTCTTTCCAGCAAATTTCATTGTACAGTTCCTGATTTTGTCTCTGGTATTGGGCATTCCACTTCTGACGTTGCACGTGTGCCTCGGCCAGAGACTAGCGGCTGGATCCGTGGATATGTGGAGGATCTCGCCTCTCTTTCAGGGCGTCGGTATAGCTCTGTTGACGGCGCAAGCGTTTATCGGTATCTACAGTATAGTCGGCGTGTCATGGATGTTCGTGTACTTCAGGTACTTGGTTTCCTTTCTTCCCACTCTCAACGGAGAGAGCTCCCAGGTTCTGAGATCGATAGAGAACAACGAATCGCTTCCACTCTTACAGGGATTCGTTCATAACGAAGCAGGACAAGTACCGCTGGGCAGAGCCGTTCTCGTTGTACAGGGAGGACAAGCCACCGCAGAACACCAGCACCCTGAACAAGTTGTACGAGACTGTGCCCGATTACTTCAGCGGGGTCGTGCTGCAAAGACATCACCTGAACGAATCGGACACTGGCGTTGTTACGTTAAAATTTCAAGTGGCCTTTAACTTGGCCGTCGTGTGGATGATCGTGTTCGTTTCGTTGAGCAAAGGTACATCCAGTTGTCATTTGATACTTTCGGGTACGAACCGTGTCCTTGACTAGCTTCTTCAGGGGTGAAACGACGCACCGATGCTTGGGTCGTGTAGTTTGGGTTATTGTAGGGTACCCGAGCAGAGATGGGCAAAACCCTAGGCTTCGAATAAATTTGAAATTTGCCGATGTGTTTGTCTCGTTTCCTTCTTTGGAAAATGTTCGAAAGCCTAGGGTTTTGCCCATCTCTGTACCCGAGGAAGCCGAGTGCAATCCTGGAGAAATTTTGTATTATAAGTTTGTATTATACCTGAGTACTCCATGCTAGAACTGTTCGAGTACTCGAAAGAAACGAGCAGCTCGAAGGAACCGAGTAGCTCGGACAGAAGCGAGCGGCTCGGACCAAACCGAGTAGCTCGTAGAGAAGCGAAACTGCGTTGCCGAAACGTGACGGTCCGTGTCGTGTAGTCTGAATCGACCTTTACTCGGTTCTTTCGAGCTACTCGCTTCTCTCCGAGCTACTCGGTTCCTTCGAGCTGCTCGTTTCTTCCGAGTACTCGACTCGGATCGAAAACTGGGTCTCAGCTCGACTCGGCTCGCGAGTAACTCGAAACATCCGAGTTTTCTGCAGGCCTACTGCCCATACCTGAGTCTTCTTACTCAAAGCCATCTTACTCAAAGGACACGGTTTGTATCCGGTATCGACCAAGAAGAAAGCCTCGAATATCTCGTTCAACGATCGTTTCAGGCTTGAGATCTTACGGGAAAGTGGTGTACGTTTTCACGCTGGTGCCTGTGTTTGGCACGTTGGTTCTCTGCACGAAATTACTCGGTCTCACGCCACCGGGCTCCATACATCAAATTTTCCCTGCCACCGTCGGTACCGAGTTCTTCATAAATGGGAAATCGTGGGTGGCGGCGTCCATCGAGGTGTTCCTCACCTGGGGACTGCTCGGCGCTGCCGCTATGCAGGTAATTAAGCCACGTACACGCACACGAACGCTGTAAACGCGTTGTTAAGTAACGGAGAGGCTTACTGGAGCGAGTATCGTTCCCTTTTTCTTTTTTTCAGATAGCAGCACACAACAAGCACAAGCATCTCCTGCAACGGGACACGAGCCTCGTGATAGTGTTAACGATAATCGTTCTACTACTCGCGGCATTACTGGCGAATACTTGCGTGCAGATTCTCAAGCATCACGGGTATATTTACAATCCGAGTTCGTTCGGTAAGTGGCGCTACAGGTGCACCGTTTAATAGAATATAATTGTTTCCTGTGCTCAAGGGCTCTTGCTCGAAGACTAAACTACTCCCTGGTGCTTCGGATACCTTTTTAAAAGAAATCTGTTGAACGTATCGATTTCAAACTTTGTTTGTCGCCGGGTTCCTCATTTATCTCTACCTTAAAACAATTGGACGTGTCGTTCACTGGAACGTAAAGATAAAGATAGCGTCTAAAGATAGGACGATTCTATTTTCCAGAGAGAATATCGTCGTACGCGTTCATGAGGCACGTGAACCAGCCAGCTCCGCCGGGATATAGTAGCACACCAGAGAGATTTATGACCCACGCGTCGTTCATCGTCGGGGAACGCGTAACTCGACCAGGGGCGGACTCGAGCGTCGAATCTGGTTATCAGGTCCTGAGATTCTCGACGGAATTGGTCCCTGCGACGCTGGCATTGCTGGGCACCGAGCAAGTGTCGCCGTTCTGGGCAGTCCTCTTCTACTTTGTGCTCATTCTCTTCGGGATAGCTCAACAGGTACGCGTTATTCAAATCCAATTCAGCTCGAACTGGAGTCGCTCTCGAGGAGACCGTATTAAATTTCTGAATATTTCAGCTGGCGATATGGCACTGCGTGATAACTGGGATTATGGCTATCAATACAAAAATGATGAAACTCTGGGAGACCACCATCACATTCTTCAGCTGTGCCTGTGCTTACATACTGGGCCTGCCCATGGCCACCGAGGTAAATAAAATGTATCTCTTCATAAATCACGGGACAAAGAAATAACTTCTCTTTATGAGATTATCGAACGTAGGATTAACAATCTCACCGAAAAAGGCCTGTCGAATGAAACAAAATTCACGCCCATAGTTATTACTACCGCATAGTAAAGATAACGGTATCGCGCCTCTCTTACCGAGCAGAGCTCTGTTATATTTTATTTACTCTGATAACGATTACCAGTCTTGAGCGCTAACTCGATCAAGCGTTTTGTCAGTGTCGCGAGAGTCACCGTGCCCATTTCGAAAATGAGCGACCATGTCAATGCTCCGTTACACCGAACCGCATCTTGTTACTTCTGCAACCAGTTTTTGGAAGAGAGATATCTGTCCGACCATATGAAACATTGCAGTTCAGTGTTAGAGGAATGTGGCTACAAGTGTGGTGTTTTCGTGCCCCGAAAAAATATGGGAGACCATAAACGAACATGCAGTAGGAGTAACTCCGGAAGGAGAAGTCAGATACCAGATGTCCATGATGCATGGAATAAGAAAGTATTGATGGCGCTATCGTTGATGCGCACTTCAATGCAATATGAAGAAACGGAACGCAAAACACTTGAGGATAATTTGAGCCGGTGTATACAATCGTTGCACTTCCAGCAAGAGTCTATCGATGTTTTATGTTATCAAATGCAGGAAATGACGAAGGAACGTCGACTGGAAGCAACCATGAACCAACGATTGAACGACCTGGAATTGTCTCGCGAAGATATAAAGAAACGCACTGCTCTGAGTTTTCAGCAGATTGCGAAGCAACTGAAGTTTTTGCACAACGAGATAGCCAACACACACAATAGACAGGACGAGGTACTCGACCTTTGGTCTACGGAACTGAATAATCTGCAGAGTTCTCTGGCGCAGGAGAGCGAACACCTGACGACGATGGCGCAAGAGCAGCAGCAGCTGATCTGCGACCTTAAGCTGGAACTGGAGATGAGGTGCAAAAATTCGAACGAGTTACAAGAGCAACAGAAGGTCCTAATCGAGAAAGTCCAGACTCTAGAGGAAGAAGTACGACAGCAGTCGAAGCTGGTGGCTGAACACAAGTGCACCCTCAAAGGACTGAAGTTCCAGACGAAGGAGAACTTGAAGTATCTCGAAGAACTGATCAAAGATAATTCCAACTCTAATATCGTCGAGATTGCCGAATGTCGATGCGAACACGAATTTGCTGAACAATTTCGAACGAAGGGTAGACTCTTGTGGAGGATTGACCGTTACAAAGAAAAGATGACCGAAGCAAAGGAAACCGATTGCGTTCTTTATAGTCCAAAATTTTCGAACAAAGAGTACGGTTACACGCTGAGGGTGGAGTTGTACCTGAACGGTATAGGACAGTGGAAAGACCGTCACATCATCGGTTGCCTTCGCGTGGAAAACGGGAAATGGGATCCATTGTTGGACTGGCCCTGCGTCCTCAAAGCCAGCATCACTTTGAGGAATCAAGAGAACCCTGCGAACGACGTTAAGAAACTCGTCAAGGCTGTGGGTTGCGATAAATTTAACCGAGAGAACGTCGAGAAAGACTCTGGAATTTATATGTTCATCCCGCATACGACTCTAACCCGGTACACTGGGTATGTCAAGGATGACGCAATGTTTCTGGACATTCAAGTGAGGGATGTAACAACGAGCACCTCTACGGTGTCTCTCGCACCATGAGTGAAAGAGAATTAGTCGATGCAAGTCGTTGAAACAAATTATAAAGTAAACACACTTATGTACCAATTAAGCTAGAACGAAATTACCAATTAAGCTAGAACGAAATTTGAAAACGTTGCGTTTCTTTTTACTTACAGTTGGGCATACATATCGTGTACTATATAGACTATACAATCGGTGGTTCGTGGTGGATAATGATCCTCTACTTGGTGCAAGTCGGTGCTGTGTTCGCGGTGCGAGGTCGTCCACATAGCGGAGAAGCGGTCGTTGCTGAATTATTTCCACCGACCGGTCGATGTCTCAGACACTGGGCTGGTCCACTCTTATCGTTTACATGGAACGTCGTGCTACCTGTTATTCTTATGGTGAGTTCTCGTGGCAAAGCACCCATACAGGATGATAGGAACAATTATAATCGACCGATACGATTTTCAAATCGACAGGTACTCAGCATCACGGTATTCAAGAATGCTGGGTTTCGAGAACTGTACTCTTATCGACGCACTACCAGAGATTACTGGCCGGTATGGGCGAGACAACTAGGAGCTGCTATTCAACTAATACCGATATTAATTATACCCGCGGTGGCTATCATACAAACCTGTCGATATTTGAACAACGGCCCACCCGATATATTTGATGTAAGGATCAGAGTGAGTTGTTATAAATTTGTAGCAAGAATTGGATGGTATTAGGCTGGTATACTATGTAGATTATTATCAATCCCAAATGGTAGAACAATGTATACGTTTCTTGGCCTTTAGAGCAATGTATGTAGTTTACATATATCCGGTATCGTTCAGGAAATTGAAGCTTAAAAATGAATAGAAATGAATCATTGCTAAAGATAAAAAAATGTGCATGTTCTTATCATCGAGTCATTGGATATCGAAGGGCAAGCAAAGATAAAACCCGATCTTTCCTGCTACTTATCGATATCAATCGATGCAATGTAATAACCTGCGCTATCGAATCTCAAATAATCAAGTAACTTTCTAATATACTAACACGTATTTGACATGAACCACTCCTTCATTCTGTTTGTGCTAACCACAGACCAATCAAGTGGCGGTTAACGTAAATCACTGCGAGCAGTGTAACGGCGTAAGTTTTCATTTGTACCCACGGCATGCCTGAACTTGTCTTGTTGCGTCCATAGAACACACTAACAGTGCACGTTTCTCAACACACGCATGAATAGTAAATAGTAAACCCAACCACAACTTTGCTTCACAGCGAATTCAGTTGCTCTACCGACCCTCCCTGGAGCCTGACAATCCAACCACCACCCAAACTCACATCGGAACCGAGACCAGCACCAGCATCCATGGGAATGGTATCGTCCCAACGAGCACGGAAGTGCCTTTCGAGGATCCTCCACCGAAGTACACGCCACCACCGAGTTATACCACGGCAACAGGGGCGAGGCTAGCGAAGATGTTGAGACAAAGTTTCCGTAGAAGCGTGAGAAGGATAGCAAACGTCCTTGGCGAGAGCAGCGCCCCAAGGCAACGACCAGCGTTGCAGCCACCGCCTCCCGATTACGCGACCGTCCTCGTGGAGATGAATCAGGGCAGACAGACACAGGATGTAACGATTACCATGACCGAGGCAAGGACAGAAATTCCAGTTTCGAACAGACGAAGCAACGCCATGGAAAGACACAGGCCTAACACGATCGACAGATCAACGAGGATTGGCGTTGTCGCACATCCCATCGAGCGCACCCACTCCACGCTCGAAAGAACTAGACCAAGAACGTGCACCACCGTCTCGTCGAGCAGCTTGAACCTAACCGCGGTCGATGTAGCGAATTTACTACGTAGTAGCATTAGAAGAGGGACCACACGAACCCAACAGTCCCTGCGTAGAAGCTTTTGCCACGACGAGCCGGCGGTCGCGGCCTCCGTCGAGAATCTAGTCGAGGCTGCTGCGCCTATCGGCGAGGAATCCTTGGTCCTTCCTAAGGACGTGTCTCTAGTCTCTGATGAACAGGCTAACGATAATAGCGACGATAAAAAGACTGCCGTGGAAACGGACATGTCCGTTTCTGTGATATAGACTGTGCCCTTCGCTCGAGTTTTATCTAAGAGAAATCCCTCGACGACGGTTGCTCTTGATGATATTCCTACTACGTTGTTGTCCGCAGTGATTCATCCGTTTCGTTTATTCTTCGTTCGTATCAGATTATTTGCCCGCGCTTACCGAGGAATTTTCGTTTCCGATCATCGATTTCGCTTAATTCGTGCAATTGTCGTACCGCGAAAGACGGGACAGATCGTTGATTAATCTTATCGATCAACGCCCGAGAAATTGATTTAATCTCTTAGACTGAATTCAGTATTTTTTGTTTTGTTTTGTTTTGTTAATCTTGTCATGCCTGATGATTAATTGCATAATCTCATCGTGTTCTCTCTATCGCGACGGATTGTATTAGGGTGAACCCGTTTTCCTTCCTTCTTTCTATTTTTATTTAGTTTAAAAGAACATAGAACGAAGGAAGATAAGACGGAGATAAGTTTTAGTTCGCCCCTTTGTTTACCTTGCGATGGAGAATGAAACGTACAACGAACTTGTTTCACGTTTACGGCTGTAAGCTTCGATTATTTCGCGCGTACTCGAGATCCGTTAAAGTTCAACTAGCTTTGAACCAGTGTAATTTACGATTGTTTCTTACTCGAGACTGTGCAGATGAAAGATTGATGTACTATATACTGCTGTTAGTCTCCTAGTAGATTTACCGTATTACTTGTATATAGTATTTTAATAAATTGTTTTAAGATAAATTTGCTTAGTTAAGCATATCGTATGTTAACATTTTGTGTCGCAAATGTATAGTCCGTCCAACGTCCATCGAAGCCTGTACTATACTTTCTGGCTGATGGTCGAGAAAATTGCAGTGTTTGTTCGTTGCATTGCCAGTTTACAATGCAACGAAAATTGTGCGCTACGCACTATACGGTAAAACGAATAGACGAATTATGATCAGACAAAAAAAAAACAATGTGTAAAAAATGTATTGTTATTTACATGACTATGTAGTTTTGTAGTGCCGCAAATATTCTAATAACATTTCATAAGTGTAACTGCTATACCTGATATTATGGACCATAATAAAGTTTTTATGTTCTTTTATAAATAATAAGACTTCATAAGACAAACCTTTCCTAAATATTAATACCTAGCAAAAGACAGTGAGAACCATTTTGACTACCAGCTTGGGCGTTCTTCCACCGATTCCAAACTTTCTAGAAACAATTTAGGCACTTCATGTATTTATTATTTCAAATATAATTAAATAATGAGTGTAGAAAATAATAAAAAGGTTAGCGCATGTGTAATTACGCCAATAAATAATTTTTAAACATATTTAATTTAATATAACTAGTGGCGCCATCGGTGGCAAAACGTACAAGTTTGTCGAGAAATAGTTCCAGTTTTTCACCGCTAGATGGCGCTACCAAGGTCTAAATACCGACATTACAGTATATTTAAATAAATTGCTTTATTAAATTAAATAATAACAATTGAACGACACTACTAGCATAACAGAGCTTTAAATGATACTAAAATTAAACTAGGATAAGACTTTTTAACTTGTAGTTTTTCTCTTTAAGTAGTAATGCCATCTAACGGTGAGAAGAAAAAACTATTTCTCGACAAACTTGGGCAGTTTACTGCGAAATGGCGCCACCGCTACGTAGTTTTTAGTAATATTTAATATTCATGAAAATATCTTTAAAACAATAAATAATGACAGTGTAACTATACTAAAAGCATAATTATAAGTTTATTATTAAATGTAATAAAACAGTAGTTCGTTCCAGTTCGTCCTCTCACTGGATGAACTTATTTACAGAAATATTGAATTTGAAAATATCCCTTTATCTTTATCACGACCTCTACAGGGAAATTAGCGTACGAAGCCCTTTAAATTTTAACGGACTTTTAAATGCCACGAGTGTTTGGTTCGTTTCACGCAACGAGTTTTGTGAACAAAGAATTCAATGTTTCTAAGTAAAGAACTATAATATTTTTGCATAATCGTGTACTTCGACGCTCTAACTTATTTTCCGCGATTAAATTTATCGTGTAACGCAATTCTAATAAAAGTAAATCAATGTAAATCAATTGCTTGAAATACAATAACACCACAAAGTTTTCTCGTTTCATTCCTTTTTTGTATGTAACAGTTCTTTTCTATTTTTCTTCTTAGTACGTTATTGTTAATAAATCACAAAACTCGATAATGTCTCATCTAAAATACATGAAAGAAATAAATAATTTAACTCGAATGGACGAAGCTATTAAAGGGCCGCTACCCCGCTGGCAGAAGAAATGTTTAGAAACCTCGAATTCTAGGTATTATTTTATTGTTTTACTGTTTTATTTTAATTACTACATATTTTTAAACTTTACGCATGTTTGTCCGTACAGTGCTAATCTTAGCATTAATTCGTCACGAAAAGTTACAAATGGGTCGTTCGCGAACACTACTACAGGAAAAACACCAACCAAGAAAAGTGATACTCGAACTAGGAAAACACCTTCCAAAGGTTCCAGAAAATCCCCAAGTATGATGCTACTTTTATAATTTGCGATATTTATAAATTAGGATAAATCATTTCTTAATAAAGATAATTTAATTAGGTCGTGCCTCATCTACACCTGCTAAAACACCTAGTGGTGGTGATAGGTTTATTCCTTCAAGATCAACAACTAATTTTGATCTTGGTTATTACAAGGTAAATCTCTTTTAGCAACGTGTATAATACTAGGACATATAAAAATATTAAATGCAGAGTTATTTTAACATTTAGATTCAGCAACAAGCAAATGCAGAAAAAGATGAGGAAAAAATGGATAATACAAGTCCTTCTAAGAAGGAAATGCAGCGTCTTATAGGAGAAAATTTACATGGTGGTGATATTAATAACATGAGAGTTTTGTCTTATCAAAATAAAGCACCAGCCCCTCCAGAAGGTTATCTGAATCCTTTAAGAGTTGTGTACAGTCAAAGTAAAACACCAGCAAGCTTGAAAGCTAGTACAAGATACATACCACAAACTCCTGATAGAATATTGGATGCACCAGAAATCATTGATGACTACTGTAAGAATTTTTATGTATCTGTATCTATCTGTTATTGATCATTACTAATTACTACATATGTATTTCAGATCTGAACTTGATTGATTGGTCAGAGAGTAATATTTTAGCTGTAGCACTAGGTGCTAATGTATATTTATGGAATGCTGCAACTGGAACCATAGAGCAATTGTTTGAATTAGAGGGCAATGACTATGTTTGCTCTGTTGCATGGATTCAGGAAGGACCTTATTTAGCTGTAGGCACCACAACAGGAAATACACAATTATGGGATTGTAGTCAAGCAAAAAGAGTACGTGTAATGAATGGTCATGCAGCCAGAGTTGGATCTCTTTCTTGGAATTCGCATATTTTAACGACTGGATGCAGGTAAAAATTCTTATAATAAATGTACAGATAATACACCGAGTACGTTAATAAAAATTTTCAATTTAATGGTTTGCTTTTACTTATAGAGCTGGACAAATAGTGCACCACGATGTTAGGCAAAGAGAACACTTGATATCGACAATAAACGCACATGCTCAAGAAGTATGTGGTTTGAAGTGGTCACCCGATGGAAAGTATTTAGCAAGTGGCGGTAACGATAATATGCTTCAAATATGGCCGTCAATTTCCGGGCAAAATCATACACATATCCAACCACTTTATTCGTTAAATCAACATCAAGCTGCTGTAAAAGCACTTGCATGGTGCCCTTGGCAAAATAATATCCTTGCGAGTGGTGGCGGTACTGCTGATAGAAGAATTCGATTTTGGAACTGCAATACAGGTAAACAGTGGAACGATTATATGCGTTTATAAAAGAAAGATTAATTTAAATATTTTTCTATATAAACATCTACACAGGTGCCTGCTTAAATACAGTGGATACTAAATCACAAGTATGTTCGTTACTTTGGTCCACAACATACAAAGAAATTGTATCTGGTCACGGATATGCGCAAAATCAATTAACTATATGGAAGTACCCAGCAATGACAAAGGTCGCGGAACTTACAGGTCATTCTAGTCGCGTCTTGCATTTAGCAATGTCACCGGACGGTACTACAGTACTCAGCGCAGGAGCTGATGAAACTTTAAGACTGTGGAAATGTTTCCAGCCTGATCCACACAAAAAAAAGGAAACAAGCGAAATGAAATCTGTTCCTTCTAGACTTAAGCAATCGATCCGATAATTGATACATGAAATAAACTTTTGTATTTACATGCTAAATGCTCACTTGTGATCTACATTTTAAAGGCAGGAGTTACTAGTTTAATGCCTGTTCATTCATCCTTTATCAATTTATTTAAATACATTTTAAATACTTGTTACCTGGTAGTATCAAGTTACTTTCGTAGGGACTCGCTTATTTAGTTCGAATACTATATTTTTATAAGAATAATTGTATCCATAAACGAAATGAACTAGAAAATATTTAAGGTTAAATTAATTTTTCCTGTATCATCGTAAGAATATTGTATACAAATAAACGTATTTTATTTTCAATAAAAATATAATTCTGTACTGAATCCAGCACCTGTATTTTAAATGTATGACCTACACAGACTTATATGTATACTATATCAAGGTGAAAGGTATTTCAAGCCCCCACCCTTTCTACTCATGCATTCAAGTCTTCAGGTAGCATTTTCTTGACCCAACCTTTTCATGGAAAATTGAAACAAAGTAAATGTTTGAGTAACAATTTGAAATAAATTGACTGTAACAATCTGAAATAAGTTTTTCGAATATTTTAATAAAGTATAATACAAGTTTTCATAACAACATGGATGAAGCAAGCTCTAAAAACGTATTGCTAAAATTACAATGTAAATATAATGATCAAATTTGTTCTGTAGATAATATGAAAGATGATAATGAACATGACTGGTGGGCAAGTGACAGTGGTTCAAGTACTGGATCATATTATTCAGATACAGATAGGTGCTTGAAATTTTTAAACTTTTTAGTTGAATATTTTTCATATATATATATATATATATGATTTTATTGCATAATTTTCAATATTTTACATTATCATAGCTCTACAGCGGAATGGGAATCAGAAATCAGTCCTACAGGAGAATTATTTTACATAGAATCTGTAACAGAAAGCATAACTGATGATCAATGTTCATTTAACGAAACACAACATAATTCTCAACCAGAGCTAACAAGACGTCGTAGTACAAGAGCTGGAAAACTAATGAGACTCATTAGACGCAAGGAGAGTAAGCGTTGGAGTACAAGAAATAGAAAAAGTAATCCTAATACTGTATCAAACAATATAGTAAATGCAGGAAAAGAAGGGAATACAATTAAAGAAGTAACATTCAGGGATTTTCAAGTAAATGCTTTATAGTTATTGTGTAAGTGCTTCTGGCAATAAAACACATATCACTTAAAAATATGCAAACATTTTAGGCTGGTGAGATTCGAGAAGTTACATTATGGGTTGACCCAGATAGAAGACATAAATTAGGGAGAAGAGCTACATTATGTGAAGCATATTTTGGAATCACTGCAGGAATGTTTTCAGATAAAACACGAGTTATGGTTGCTGGATTTATTCCAGATGGTGAAGCAATGAAAAATAAAAATATTAAAATTGGAGATTGGCTGCGAAGTATAAATTCAAATGAAGTTACATATCAAAATTTAGATCACATATTGTCTGAGATAACTGTTTCAACAAATGTAAGAAATAAAATTGTAGTGTTGTGAAATTATAAAATACTCTATTTTCATTTATTTTCATTTTTTATTCAGGTAACATTAGAATTACAAAGAGTTGCAGGTATTGATGTTACAGCAAAATTACCTGGATTAAATTGTCCTAAGGTAACTAGAACTTTATATAATTTATGTATTATTACAGAATTTTATAGGTGAAAATAATTGATTATTTTCATCATTAGCAATCTGTGCTAGTCCAGAGATTAATGAATAAGGAAGAAAGTAAAGATCTAATGCAGTCAATATTAAATTATCCACTTGGTGTACTATATCTCAGAATCACAGAGCTTTCAGAAATGGGATCAGAATTACAAGGCGTTCTTTATACGCTTCCTCGATCAGAAAATAAAAATACCCATTCTATTCTGTGCACAGCAAGAGGAGCTTTTATAACTCTTAATCATTTACTACCAGGGATAGCAGGTTTACAACCTACTAGGTATTATTGAATATTTGTATCATTTGTTGATATAATTTTGTAATATATGCTCAATCGCATTTTATAGTACAACTTTTGTAGTACTACTATACAGGTAGCAGAAGAGGAAATTCATATTGTGTATACGTCTCGCGATGAAGAGTTACTCTTAATAGCATTACCAAAAAAATGGTGAGTGTAATATAATAACAATAGATGATTTTTATTTATAATACGTTACTTTCAATATTTTCAGTTGTAGTCTTGAAGAAGCAGTTAACTTATCAGCTGATATAGTTAGAACTCTAGAGTTTACATATGAGTCATTAACAAAATGTTTTACACCTCAAGAAAATCATGCTGCCTTGGATCATTTTTTCATTTTAATTATTCAACAATTACTAGATATAAAAGGTTACACAAACAACGTAGGATTAACTAATCATTGTATGGAAATTCATAATGATATTGAAAGTATGGAAAATTACAAATTCAGGAGCACTTTTTCAGTTGCAAATTTCATAGAGTTATCAAGAGATGCACAAATTCAAATTGATGCTGCTTTAAGTGAAATGGAAGCAATGGATTACAGAGATTGGGTATGTATTGTATAATAAATTAAAGAAAGAACCTAAATAGTGTAAAGTAATTTTACTTTCTTAGAATGAAGATCCTATGGACTGTCAGAGGCTGTATACAATTCTAGGTAGCTGTATCTATCACAAACATTATCTTCTTGGATCTCACTTGACTCATGACGATCTGATTGAAGTAAACTCTTATCTCCGACAAAATTGTCTTTTTAATTTGATAGTTAATGAACCCGTAAAAAGCCTTGTTATTTGGAAGAAAGTCTATCCTTCTTTGTATAAATGTACAAATGTAGAAAATAGAAGCACTCAGCCGTTGGTTCCCAATGGAAAGTGGTTCTTACTTGTTGTTGGATATGGATATGATTTATTAGCTGTCCTCTTAGAATCTGGTGGATGTACTACAAAGTAATAACTTCATTTTTTTCTGTCATACACTTTTCTCTGTTAATTATACTTTTAAATTCATTACTACTTTATCGTTATAGATGTAGCGAAACTACCGGGCCAGATATATTTTACGTGGAAGAAGCTCAAGAAACTCTAAAGCATATACAAAAAATAGGAGTAACAACTTTGGCAGCTAAATGGATTGCATCCAATACAAGACCAGAAGTAATACCTTACGAAGATTATGTATCCGTAAAACCACCATCCAGCATCACAGAAAACTTCCTGGGTCTTATAAAATCAAACGATATACAAAGTCCTTCTACCAAATCATCTCATACTACAATTACCAACAGAAGATCTCAAGAAATACCTTCTATTTTAAAGAAGCGTAATACAGAAGAGAGTCCTATGGTCTTAGGATCTGGTAAATAGGATTATTAATTTACATTGTATTCTGTTACGAGTAATAATACGGTACAATTGTTTCAGTATATTCTTTACATACATCAGAAGATTCGTTAAGTCAAGGAACAGGCGGAATTAGTGAAATAAGTGACGAAACAATGCCTATATTAGGAAGACGCGCAACAAGAGAAAAGATTGCTAGTGGATCAAGATATTCAGATGACAGTGACTCTGATATCGATATGTACAAGGTAAATGGGAACAGGATATTTCCGTTTATTTGATAAAATGTTTATTTCAGTATACATTTCGTGCTTTGTGCATTATTACAGAGCAACTGTAGGATGTTAAGCATGGATATATCTAACATACGAGAAAATCTATTAAATCAAGCTGAATATTTGACACCAAAAATATTGACAACAGGCAATAAAAATTATTTATATCACTATGTGCAATTAGATATGGTTGAAGGAATTCTTTTATCTTCAAAGCCACTAGAAAATTCAGCAAAGGATCATAAGATTCTGGTTAATTTTAACAAGTGTATTCACATCATACATAAACTGTTGCATAATACTGTGAGATTTAAAAAAATGTTGAACTCAGATATGGACAAAACTGTAATTAATAAGAGTTTAATTGCTGTTAAAGAACATGGTGTGCTATTTGAATGGGAAAATGTTACATATTGGGTTGTTGGACGACTATATACGACTCCCCATCCAAAGGAGTTATACATATGTTATCAAGATTCTGCGCCACAAAATTTAATTGAAGTGGCATTCAAGTTACATTCGTTGCATTCGTTAACATGAAATTTGAAATGAAAATTTGAACTATCTATGTAGTCACTTCTTTTATTTTATTATTTATAAGATGCAATTTTACTTAATTTAATGGGTCTTTCACATTGGTTAATCACATTTTTTAAAGCCTGTTTAAAAATGTACATCAAATATTCTTACTTTTGTAACTATGCAACATTTATAAAACACGATTCTCATTTATATTTCAGATATATAAATTCATACAAAATATTACTTATTATGTAAGCATTATGCCTCACTCATGCTTATAATTTACACTACATTGTAGCTTTTATTTACAGTTTAACAAGTATTTAATATAGTTTATAATTTCATTACAATGTACAATGTTTATACTTATAAATATAATTTTTAATGTTAAGTATATAGGCATATTTTGAAATTTATTAATGTTTTTCACATCATATATTATGCATATTATTCATATTTTCAAAGAATATTAAGGAATTTAAAATTAAAATAAAAGCAATTGATTTTAACTTAAAAATATATTAATCTATATCTAATATCATATTACTTTCCTCGTTATTACAATGCTGTACAGTGGGAATTTTCACGTAAACACAAGCACCTGCCATTTTACTTCCATAGTGTCCTGCCCAAAATGATTTATCTACACCTCCATGATAAAATGAAATCTTCCTAAGTCCAGGCCCATAGTTTGTAAATTCATGTGATACCTATTAAAAATGGAACTTGATTAATTTCATAATAAAATGTTGTTTAATTCTATAATTGTTACTATATATGTGCATAAGCCATACCCGATGCCAATGATTTTGTTTTTCATCTACAATACTATCATGAAATTGAAAGGAATCTAATACTTTGTTATTTTCATCTAACAAATTGACAGCACACTCATAATTAGCTGGACAATCCCAACGACAACTGTACCACTCGCTTATCTATGTAAATACAAAATATTGGTTGAACACTGATTCTTATGTATTCAAACATTATATTCAATGTAACATTTTAAAAATATAAGTTTTACCACTATTGGAGGTTGCAATTTGTCTAAAACATATGGCACCAATCCTTCAACTTCTAAATCAATCATTTGTGTCTTGGTGCAGTGATGGTAGGAAGTAACAAAACAAAATTGCTTTCCTTCAAAAATTGGTTCGTTTACTGGTAAAGGTGGAACTCCCTTTGGAGGATTTTCTACTACCCATCTGTCACCTCCTTCGCTAAGAATCCTCCAATATTTCTTTGTCCCATGTTCCCCAGAATGATTTTTTATCAAATTTCTTTTAAAGGGTTTCTTCTTACATATTAAATAATATACATCCCAAGGAACGTCTTTATCTAGCAAAAGTGATTGACCAAGCGAAATTTCTGCTTTTTTGCGCCAAACATAACTCTGTATCAAAATTTTCCAACGTTTGCATACTAATTGACAATTCAATAAATATTTGTAATCGACATAGCAAAAAATCTCTGTCAATAATTCCTGAGGCAGGTACTTGTCAGCAAGAATTAATCCATTTTCGCTTTTTTCGTCGAATACTATACGAGTACTCATCGCACTGTCATGAAATTGTCCCATTTTACGTTACAATTGATAAGTATGTAAATATACAAACTTGACAAGCGCAAATCGCGAAATTATTTTTCTTCTTCTGTTCACATAATTGTAAAGATCAAAATGTTTATTATGTTTTACAATTTAATCATTACACACTCGTATCATGTATGCTTTTTTAAAGTCAACAAAATAACCTATCGCGCAATGCTAACTTTGAAGATGATCACAAAATATATTCTTACGTTTCGTTTTATTTGATACGTAAACTATTTTTATAAAATTTGTTAGGAAATCTATTGATTTATTCAAAAATACAAAAAAAGAATAACTTCCATATTACGTTTCTATTAAAGATTTAAAGGTGAAGTCATTGTAATCCACCCACTTTTATGAATCATGACACGTGACAAATGTGATGCATATATATTACAATTGTTTTTACGATATCTTTACATACTATAATTTTAGTCTAGTATTGGAACATATTTTAATTAAAATAAAGGATTCACTTCTTTTTTTCCATAAAAATTTCGGATGCAATTGGTAGAATTTTATGGTTATAATACACATTTCCAACATAAAAAATAAAGATATTATAGGGTGCATAGAATAATGAAAAATGTCGCATAATAGAAGAAACGTCCTTTTATTTCCTTTAGAATAGTATATATTTAGTGTTAATGTACAAAACACTAAGTTAAAAGTATTTAAAGGAAATAGGTACGTGGTTTTCGAACGCTAAAGAGGGGCATACGATTCTTATGATGGATACGTTTTGGTAATGGGAATCTGATTTTGGAATCGTGGAATTGTTTGACCTGAGGTCTTCGACAATTTGCTGCCTTAACAACTTCAACTTTGATAATTTGGATAGAGTGAGCACGAGCACGGTGACGAGCTCCCATATCCCTGTAACACTGTGTTACAGCACCGCTGACAGAAAGGTCTCTGTACTCTCTGTACATGTTGTGAGTTCCAGACCTTGAATCGTATCTCAACCAAATTCCAAAGTTCTTGATTTTAGTTGGAGTCTTCTCTGAAATCTAACAATATATGAAATTAGAAATATCTGATAAATTCTTATAGTAATGTTGAGTTTGTTTAATAATTACCTGTTTGAGAGATACAATTTCTCCAGTAGATTTCTTGAACTTTTTCAGCTGACGCAAGAAATACCAAAACCTTGATTTAGCAACAATAGCATCGGGAGCAAAAATTCTCATTTTATATAAAGGTGTAGTCTTTTCTTTTTCGGTCGGCAATTTACGACCGATGACTTCGAATTCCTTTAGCTATAAAATAAAAACATTTACATCTAATTATACTTTCTTTAAAATAATATCAATTTCTAATCTGAATTATATTACTTTCTAATTATTTATACGCGATCAAAATTTGACGTATTGAAAGTAGTCAACATTGATTTTTATCATGAACGGTATTAATATTTATCACATAAAAATTAATCTCAACTGATATCTAATTTATTTCTTATTTGAATGTAACAAAATATGGTTATTTGTAACGAAATATCAAAACAATTCGAACATGTGTCGGCGACCATGCCATTATAGGTTAGGTCGGGATTAATACACAATTGAACCTTATTTCAATCATCTTAGCTTAACTTTTACTAGGCATAAGGTAAAATAATTATAGAAAATTTTCTTTAACGAATAGATTTATCATTTTTCAAATACAATTTTGAATATTTACTTACTTCACCCTTAGCCTTCATTGTGCCGTGCGTACTATACCGCGATAAACCGGAAAAAGATCACGCTGCGTTCGCGTAAGTCGGAAATGAAGCCATTTAATTTTCGAAGGACTTCGAATATGTTACCATTAGAAATTTATATATTACGTCAATATTTCAATTCTTTATTTTAAGTAACGAACAATATTCAATATGTTTTTGGTTAAAATAAAATACAATTGAAGGCTGTTTAGTAATTAGAAAATAAATAAATACAAATAACAATACTGGGTTTTTTGTATCCTAAAAAATATTTTACTAATGTTTATAATAATAAATCTGAGCAAAAAGGTTTATCGAACTTTTATTGAGCACAATTATAGTTACAATTTTAAATTGTATAATTTAATATATGGAAATTGCAGGGTTCTATTTATAGTTACACAGTGCTTGTATATCTCATACAATATTCTTCATGTACGGGTCGAAAATGTTTGCATTATAAAGTCATCTTACGTCCTTCTATGGATATATCCACAGCTCGTCTAGTTGCTTTTATTCTTTTATTATCTATGTAATTCTTCATATGCCTTTCAAATCTGTTCATTTGTTTCTTAGTACTCTGTTAACATATCAAAGATTATAAACTAACATTGTAACCATGATTAGATATGGAATAATTATACTTACTCTACTAATATCAATATCAGACTTCCAGTCTGGCCTTACAACGTAATCTTTATTGGATGGTTTAGGAACTCTGGCTCTTCCAACCCATCCAGGATCTCCAGGTCTCAATGGTCTAATTAATATAAATTCATTAATGTTTAGACAAATTATTATAATAAAAGTTTAAGAAATCCATACTTAGCGTCTCCTTTCAAAGCTTTATTAATGTCTTGTGATTTTTGGGACGAAGTACCGTCTTCGGTTTTTCGTCTTTTTTGAGGCGTTTGTTCTAAATCTCTTTGCATTCTTTCCTCTTTCGATAATGCTTTGAAATCAGCTGATAGATTAAATATTGGACGTGCCCATTCATTAATTAATTTGCCTGCGCGTTCTTTGTTTTCTTTAGTTTCCTTTGGATGTTTGTAAAGATACATTACAGCTTTGCCAATGCCAGATTGTTTCAAAGATCCCTGATCAATTCTTGGAAACTGAAATGTACGTTGTATTATTTTATGTTGTCTAAATGTAAAACTTACATTTAACGACTTACTTCCCATAGAAGTTTTAAAAGACTGTCTCTAATTTTTAATGAAGGTAGAGATCGATCAGGCATCGGAGCTAACCAGTCTGTTAAAACTGCTAACACATTATGTTCCAAAAAGGCCAATTGTAGATCGTGTTTTTTAAGTTGCGATAATACTTTTGGTAACATAGCTATTTTATTAGTAGCAGGTTTATTTTGTTGATTTAATTTTCTATCTTCCTCTGATGCAGTTCTCATATCAGATAAAAGTTGTGCTATAATATCGTCGTTATCATTGATTATATCAATATCTTTTCTTTTACGCCTTCGCGATTGTTCTTCTTTCTTACGAACCAACATACGATCAAAGTCCGACAAAGCATCGTTCCTGAAAATTTTGTTGTTCTTAATTTTTATGAATTTTACAATAGATAGGTTTTCTATTCAACTATTCACAATATTTCGCTCTACCATTCACTCTTCTCGAACATAACATTACTTACACATATCTGTTACTCCTGATAAGCGTACATTAAAGATAATATGTATTAGCATTACAGTTAAATCTTAAAAGTATTATACGTTACAAAACATAATTGCTTATGAATGTAAAATTTTTTAAACGCAAAGTTTGATCTACTTACAGTCCTCCATCTGCAACAATTCCATCGTCGGAATCTTCATTGTCTTGTTGATCAATAACCGCGCTATCATCGTGCTGTTTATTCTCAGCTTCTTCGCCTTCTTCCTGTTCGTCTTCGTCCTTCTTTTTTTCCGCTACTTCATCATTACCTTCGTTTTCTGAATCTGATAATCCATGTTTTGATTTTTTGATCGCTTTAACTCCGCCATCCTCTTCTTCCGAATCAGATAGAACCCTGTTTCTTTTTTTAACAGCAGTTTCAGAATCCTCGCTGCGACTTCTCGATCTTCTTGCTTTCGATGCAGAACGAGATCTTGATCTTGATCGAGAGGAATGTCTGGATCTAACGGCTGAGCCCGATCTTGATCGTGATCGAGACTTAGAACGTGATCTTGATCGAGACTTAGAACGTGATCTTGATCGAGACTTAGAACGTGATCTTGATCGTGATCGAGACTTAGAACGTGATCTCGATTTTGATCGCGAACCCGAACGTGATCTTGATTTCGATCGAGATCCAGAACGCGATCTGGAACGTGACGCTTTCGAGCTGGAACGAGATCTAGATTTAGATTTGGACGATCTCGAGCTAGATCTTGATCGAGAACTCTTCCTTGAATTGGGAGACTGTGATCCTTTTCGCGATCCTGACACCGATCTCGATTTTGATCTCGAACCCGATTTTCTTGAGCCGGATTTCGAGCGTGATCTGGATCGCGATTCTTGTCTCGAAACTGATTTTCTTGAACCTGATTTTGAGCGTGATCTGGATCGCGATCCTTGTCTCGAACCAGATTTTGAACGTGATCTAGATCGTGATCCCTGTCTCGAACCAGATTTCGAGCGTGATCTAGATCGCGATTCGTGTCTTGAGCCTGACGGTGTCCTCGACTTTGAACGCGTTGAAACTTTAGGTTCCGCGGAAGGCGATCTAGACAATGATCCTTTTCTAGATGTCGGAGACTGTTTCCTTGATCCTGAACCGGATCTAGACCGAGATCTCGATTTTTGTTTCCCATCCAGAGAGTTTGCAGGCGATTTTGAATTTTTTCGGGAACTGGGCGAACCTTTTCTTGATCCATCCAACGATTGGGATTTTGATCTCGAACGAGATCGAGAAGTTTTAATATGCGAGGGAGATGGGGAACGTGATCGTTTTTTGTCGACTGAAGGAGATCTGGATCTACTGTGTGATTTTGGATGTGGGCTAGCCGACGGGGATCGAGATGCTGCTTGGGAAGATCTTCGCGAACCAGAACGAGAACGAGACCTCGCAGGTTCCTTCGGGGAAACAGAATGAGAACGGGAACGGGAACGAGAATTCGAACGAGATCTAGCAGCTGTTTTTGGAGAACCAGAAGGAGAATGAGAATTTGATCGTGAACACGACCTAGCAGCTGCTTTTGGAGAACCAGAAGGAGAAGGAGAATGAGAATTTGAACGTGACCTAGCAGCTGCTTTTGGAGAACCAGAAGGAGAATGAGAATTTGAACGCGACCTAGCAGCTGTTTTTGGGGAACCAGAAGGAGAACGAGAACGTGACCGAGAATGCGACTTAGAATGTACGGATGGGGAAGGAGATCTGGAGGAAGATGGAGAGTTTATTTTTGGAGAAGAACACTTAGACGGTGGATTACTTCGTTTAGCTGAAGTCGATCTGGATCTAGATCGCGAATTTTGCCTAGATCCTGGATTAGAACTTTTCCTGGATTCCGCAATCGAAGAACTTCTCGATCTTGAAGGTGATTTCGCCGAATGTATTGAATGCGGTGATTGCGATTCGCTTTGTATCGTTTTGCCATCTCGTTCCGGCGAAGGAGATTTAGAAGGCGATATCGAGCGATTTCGGGAAGGCGAAAGCGAGGGTGATCTAGAATATGATTTTCTAGAAGTAGCATTCGACCGGACCGAAGCTGGTGATCTTGGGTGTACAGGTGAAGATTGATTGGATCTAAAAGACAAGATTTTAAAGATTATGTTATATTATAAATAATATTGTCTAATTATTTAGATAAATACGATTTTTAAACCTAGGTGAAGGACTAGCAGAGTTCGATCTAGATCTACTTCTGGCAGATCTTTGGGAATCTACTGATGGACTTCTAGGCTTTTCATGCTCTTCCTCCGATTCACTTCTTTCCTCTACAAACGAAAGATTATCACGTTAGTATTATAAAATAATTTAAAGTAATAATATTTTCAAGTATATTACATGTATATTACAATCAATAACGGACATTTAAAATAGAACTAACATAAGAACTAAAATAGAACCGAAGTTTCTATACGTATGTATAGAGATGTACGTGTTCTTATTTCAGTCATTCTAAGTGAATTATAAAAAATTTCATAAATTCGATTTACCTTCTCGATTCATTGCACTTATATACAAATGTACACCTTGTCACTAATTATTAGTAATTACTCTAAAGCGTTAATAGGCGGTAATATTTGATCGAAGACCTGCTAAATTGTAGGACACTTTTTTGTTTTTAACAACAAATTGGAATTAACAAACATGCTCGAGGATATATATATATTCGCGGTATAAAATAACACAACACGCGAAGAAAGTTTACATGAGACGCGTGTTATTGGCCATTTCAGTTTCGACTTGCTACTTTGTCAGGTTAAACGTTTATAATCAACCAATCGTTATATTTTGTTAACAGAACTTGTACCACGAACATTTATGATCGTGTCACGCGTATCACGTTCAGATTCAGTTATGGATGGTTAGGGAACTGTCGAGCATAATTATTTTCGGTATATAAAAATTCATGTATCGTTATAAAAACTATTTCTATCTTTACAGGTGATTGGCGTAGTAAGAAACGTAAGAAACGCGTGAGATTATTCAGTTACGAGAAATTAATAAAATTCAAGCGGAGTTTCAAAAATCAATCGTGATTTCGCTCTCTATTTAACGCATATTCGATGGTCGGTGCGAAACCGACCGAAGATTACCGAGTTTTATCGAACGTACTTAAGGAACAATATGGCGGTCGTGGCAAAGTTTTCGCCGCCCGTATGAGAGATTCGCTTTCTTTACGACCGAGAAGTTCGCGTTAAACGTTTCGTTCGTACGGCGACGTTGTCTGGTTATGCATAAACGAAATCGCGAGTGAAAATTCGTTTGTGTCGTAGCACGTCGAAACAGCCCAATGCGGGTCGCGCGCAATTCTCGTAGCGCAAATCATGACTTCGATGCTGTCCAGCTTTAACCCGCCTATCGTTAAACGATTGCTGGGTTGGAAAAAAGGCGAGGGGGAAGACAAATGGAGTGAGAAAGCCGTGAAAAGCCTGGTGAAAAAGTTAAAGAAGTCCACTGGCCTCGAGGAACTCGAGAAGGCCATTACTACGCAAAGTTGCAACACTAAGTGCATCACTATACCAAGGTACGCTCGCGTTACATACTCTCGCGCGTGCAAAGATATTACGACCTGTGCGACCTATTCTTTCGGTTTTTTTTCCTTTTCGCCCATATCTGTTTTTATACCTACTTCGTGACGTAACGTAACGGGTTCTTTGGAGATTTCGCGTTCTGTATTTATTTTGTATCTCTTTTAACGAAACTCCGGGAGACAGATAGCGTAAGCGCGCGTGTAAGAGTGTGTTTTGTTCCCTGTTCATATTTACTTGCTTACGTATTCGTGCGCATAATGTCACACTGTCTATCCAAGTTGACGTTTCTCTTTCACCGTACTCCGTGTATAAGATACGACTTTCCGTTCTTATTAACGAATCGACGGGATCCGGTATCTCGATGATTTCTATTTTCGTATACTTCCTTATAAAACCACGACAATTGTCACCGTACAAAATGAACATCGTTTATACCGCATCGAAGATCGTTCAAGAAACGACTCTCTCTTCTAACAAGATATCCTCAAAATAGATATTCGACTAGTTCCAGTGTGACAAGATCGTGTACACACGTCGTTAGCAGTTGCTACGAGCTCGCTAATTTTTGTAAAAGACGTTATTTTTTGAAAATGGATCAAAGCAGGGATAGCTTGATTTCGAGTATGTCTTTGTTTGTGTCCTGACCTAAGGCATTAAAATTCTACTTCTGGACTTTCAGCTTTTATGCAATGCTTTGATGCGAAGTGTTGTCCTATGGTCAGAAAAGTCATCTGTCCGCCGACGTCCGATAAAATAGGATCCTAAAGTCGTTGCTACCAACATTTTTGGATAATAATATAAAGCCTTTCTATCGCGTTATTGGTTGCTACATCGATACGCGAGCAACGGCGGTGTCGCTTTGAAGTACGCTCACCGAGCGCACACAATGTCAAATACGCTCCCTATTATGCTCACTCTTGATTTATCTCTTTCACACCCTCGTTAGGCTTTTATAAAATAATAAAGCAGCGAGCAACACGGTGTAAATTTGATTTTTCATCGAGTTAACACAGAGCTACGTTCCCGTCGGAAGGCCGCGCGGTTCTTTTTGGGAATACCATTGACAGCGCATCGACGCGAATTGAAATAGATAATACGATACTTCTGGGTTAAGCTAACAACTATAAATATAAAGGTCGAACGAATCGCAAAAAATTGAACGTATCGTGTTTCGATATGCCTGGTTTACACGGTTCCACGTTTCGAACATTGTCACGCATCGTGCGCGACGGCTGCTTTTATTTCGTCCGTCCGCTCGTTCGTTCGCGACGGTTTCTTCGTTAAGATTGTTATGTAATTGCCAAGATAACGTACGGCATGCAATCACTATGCGCAACTATCGCATTATAGCCAGATAAAGTGTAAACGATCTTGTTTAAAGTAAGCAAACAAATTGCGAATATTAATAGAATAAAGAGAGAAATAGAGAAAAAAAAAAGTAACGGCCGGTTGCGTGGTATCGTTAATTGCGGGGACGCATCGGGCTGGTAACACGCGAACGCAATTAATGTTTCCCTATGCAAGTAGAGTCTCGATTGTCTGTACTAATTCGAGGCCGGCATGGCAGTATCGCTCGGTTGTTTAAAAAGAAAATATTATCGTCGAATTTTCACCGAGTACTGAACCAACAAACTGACGTAACGTACGCGAATTGTTTGCCATGAAATCGTCGGAGGGAACACGTGCCATCGATCAGTATTATCCCTGTATACACCCGTGGCTAGAGATAAAGGATCGATAAATGAATATGATGATACTAATATATCATCTTGAAGAAACTCTCGCCCAACTGCTCCGCGACTAGGATACTTTCCTTTCAGACCAAAGAAATGTTTAACAACTGTAGGACTATGTCTTGTTTTTATTTCAAGTATTCCATTCATCTTGCTTGACGAACGTGTATTAGGTTGTTGTATTAGGTGTATTAGGAAAGTTTCTTTCGCGAGTTGCACTCAATTATTTTCTGTGGTCGTGTTTCTATAAATGGACAATCTAATTTCATAGATATTCATGTTGTAACAGTAATGGAGCAAAATGAATCGTGCACGATTCAGTAATGTAACATGAAACATAAACTATTGTGCATGTATTACTTACGAATAAAGCGAAAGAAACTTTTGGGACAACCTAATAGTTCTGGGAACGCAAACGTGCTTCCCGCGCAATTAATTAATAATAGATTTATACGTGTACATTTATGAATTTTTTGTACCATTTTCCCAACCGTGTTTCGGTTCGAGATAAATAACAATTAACGCGCGTGGCGCCCGTTTCAGTTGCGAAACGCGCCTGTGAATGAAACACGTGCGTGTCACGTTGCCGCGCTCGCGATCCATCTCTCTGCTCGCGAGGATTGTTCTCGATGCTTCGAAAATGTTACCTTTTGGTTTAACAATGGGACAACCGTGACACGTCCACTCGCACAGTGCCGTGATCACCGTGGGTGCCTAACGCAAAATGAAAACTCAAGGGTCGTGTCTGCGAAAGAAACGGAGTAAATCACGTTTAAATTCAATTTCGTTTCATCCAGACGTCAAAACAAACGAATTACATGACACAGCACTTGGCAAATTCTTTGTTACCTCGAGTCGCCTGATAAATATAGATATCGGCGATGATTTCGCTAGTCTCGCCAACTGCTCCAAATCGAGATCTTCATAGACGTCTGTTTTTGTTTTCTTTTTTTGTTAAAAATTCATGATCAACGTCCTCTCGTCTGGGATGTCCAAGGATGTAATAGTACGCGTTTAAGTACTAATTACCATACTATGGACTGCAGGATGACGATTCATAAAGAGAGCTTAACGTATGGGTATTGAAAAAGTGTTTAAAAAAAAATTAATTGATGCACGCAGCGAGGGAGGAAGATATCCGTATTCTCTTAAACAAATACATGTTGCTTGTATCCACCCAAGATATGAACAAAAAAAATGTTTCTTCATCTCATAGATCAGACTGCTTGGAATTCGTCTGATATACGTGTTTATATAAAATAAAGAAAACGAAGGATATTCTCTCTCTCTCTCTCTCTCTCTCTCTCTCTCTCTCTCTCTCTCTCTTTAAGGAACTTTTACGAATAGCAGCCTGCACTTCAGACACTTTAGAAAATGTTTAATTCAGAGAACCAAGCGACGCTAAGGCGAAGATGGAAAGTGGATTCGAAGATTGGGAGAATTGTATACACGACCGTGCAGACTGTATACAATACATGTCGTATACATAAATCAGTCTTATCGCCAAGCCCGTCACTGATATTTTAAAAACATCATTGGTATATGATCGACTATAAGATACATAAAGAGTACTACGAACTTCGGTGTTCTGGGAAAAAAATTAAGAGATAACGCGATCGAAAACAGTGACTCCTAGCCCTAAAGATTCATCGTGCCGTTTATTTCTTTTTTTAAACATACGTCAGCCTGTGGATGGATTTGGGATATAATTACGAGTAGACAGCGGATGTTTATATATTTATGACTAACGAAGATATGTGGAAATCCACGAGAACGTGCACAAATGGAAGAATATATAAATTATCAACAATAATACACACGTTATAGCGTTTGAAATACATAGCGCATTCTCATTTAAATTAAAATTGTTTCTTTTTTTTTTTCAGGAGTAAAACAAATGATTAAACGCCCGTAACCGGAGTGTGTGAGTAGGAGAACGATGGATGAGCTAATCCTTTAGAAGGAACAGGACGAATGAATCGCGGATATTTTCGGTGGAATATTTGGACGAACGTAAACAGGATGCCGTCGGAGGCATATCCTTCGCAAATAAATTCGCGTATCGGAATCGATTATGCCACGGCATGTAGCTCATAACGGCTTTATTAATAGTAATCTTAGCCACGTCGTAGCGCGTCCAAGGATACTCGCTAGGAGAGAGGGAAAGTCTGTCATCGAGAAAGGCAGATCCTTCTGTAACTCGGACGAAACGCGCGCGTTTCGCGTCCCGCTACGCGACGTCGAGGATTTCTCGTTTCGAGTGTCCCGATAGCCCTCGATTCGGGTGATAACAACCGAGCCATAATCTCCCTGGAAATTCGATTTCGTTCCGCTGATTGGAGGCGTCGAGATCAAACGATTGTTTGCGCGCGAATTTACACGGTCGTTGATACCTCGAGGCGCGAGTTTCGAATTTTTGTTCGATATTCGTGACCCCTCACGCGCGGGGGAGGGTAAGAAAAATCGGAGCGGTGAAGTTGCGCGAAAAACCGTGGTATTTTCGGTAGGGTGGCGTAAACACGCGGAGTGAATCGTCGAAGCGTGTGGTAGTCTATGTTAAAGACAGGCAAATCGTAAGAATTCGAACGATGATCCCAGAACAAAAGTTTCCGCGTTGCTCTGGACCATTTGAGATCCAGGTATTTATCATTTCCATCGTTGAGTCGGTTTCTGCATCTGTGATTCGATGACTCATATTTCTACGCGAACGAAATAAAATTCCTTGGATGTACCTACAAGGCACTTACGCCAACCTTGTGTTTTCCGTGTCTGTAGACATTGAATCAATTTATGCCAACAACGGACCATCCACCGGGTTACTTAACACAGCAAACAACTCAATGGCGTTTAGTATCTTTTCAAACTACAAAACACTCTTCTAAGCATACTATTTACAGAATGATCTAAACATATTTCCCAAAAGTTTACGGGCAACTTATCATTGTCAGAATGTATGAAATTAACAAAGTTCCGAGTCCCTACGTAAAAAGAGCCTCGAGGCTTATTTTTAGTCGATCCAAGTTATTTTTTATCCAGTACAGTTTTATAGCTTTCAAAATTATCGATTGAATTCTTTGATGTATTTTAACCGGTCTGATAGTAATTCTATCAGCGAATGTAAAACATCGCCAATGACCCGAGGAGTGAACTAATAGTAAGATAAATACATTTTCATAATAACAACGTTTGTCTTTCATAAAACATTTCGTTTATGCAAAGTGAAATATTAATATAATTGGATTATTTTACGAAACATATTCGGCGCATGTTGTGCAAACTTTTTTCCATGGTATAACCGCACAAAGTCCGCGGTCTGGCAATTAACTTCGTTAGCCGATAAATTTAGATCGTCGCCAGCGATAATTACATAAATCAAAGAAATTCTCTTGTCGCACCTTCGCGATCGCCACTGGAACGGTTAGCCTGTCAAGCAAACAAATAAACAAACAAAATGTTATCGTCGCTGTAGACATTCTCGAGCCGGGTAACTCGGGTTGATTGATGTTTGCGTAACGTAATCGATACAGTAAGCAGCATTTACGTAGAAAATGAGTGACACAGATTTCGTAGCGGCGACGTTTTTTCCCGCGCAAAAGGAAGGAAAAGTTGCGACTTGGAAAAATGTAAAGTTGCGCAAGGTGCCAGCACCGTGACGCGTCGAGCCATTTACGAGATGTCCACACAGCAATCGTCCAACGAAACGCAGGCTCTATCGTCGGATGAGCGAGCCGAGGGCCATTCGAAAAGGGGGTTTAACCGTTTTACTGCTAAGCGATTCTTGCAAGAACGCACGAAAGCTGCGGGACACATGTATTAGGTTGACCAGAAAGTTCGTGCCAATTTTTAAGAAAACTTCAAACACACATTTGAATTGTAATATACATTTATTTATATGTATATTTATTGAATTACATAGGTACCATTTTGTTCCACACCTTTCCACCTTTTAAGAGATGTACATATATATATTACTTGTTTTCAGCCATTCCGACATATTCAGACCTGCACCAGCTATCAAAAATCAGCATGAACTTTCCGGACAACCCAATAGTATCCGCGCCTCCCATACCCAACAATAAGGAGTCAAATAAGAACACGAAACGTAGGGTACGGGATTGGTCGCGTAGGTAAAGCGGTCGACTGTGAATCCGAGGATCGTGGGTTCGAATCCCCGTGCCTTATTTTTCGTTTAGACTCCTACACATATTTTGACTTGATGTCAAAGACACGCCGAAACTCGCAGCGCTTTTGCACCGCGTAGCAGTCAAACGGTTAAATTCATACAAAAAAGTTAGTCGAAGAATGTTTACGTCGATAATCGAGGTTCCAGCAGGCCTCCAGTCTCCGAGAGGCCCTGGAGAACCGTCGCGAACTTCAGCGCGTGAACCAGGAAGTGCTTTCGACACGAAAAGTCTTTCCGAGAGGTCTTCGAGCCCGCGAAAAGTCGAAGATTAGTGGAATTATTCTCGTCATCCTTGCAAACGAGGATCATGCTTGCGTGTACGTTTCTCGAGAAACGAAATCGGAATCGATGTAACTTTGTCGCCCTGCTCCGTGTCCCGAGAAGATATAATTTATCGTGTCGGTTTCGTTAGCTCGTTTTATCAAAGAGCCTCGCTTTTTTCTTCCTCGAGTTCTCCTTCTGGCTTCGGGATTTCTTTATCGCCTCGGAGCCGAAGGTTGCCGTGACGTTGACCCGTCGCTTCCTCGGCATCCTTCTCCCATGGGCTCGGGGGGAACACGAGGATCACTCGTCCGGACAAAGCGTTTTCCTGTTCGTCGTTACGTGCCAGACTTGGCCAGATTTTATTCCGAGCGAGGAATCAGAATTCCAGATTTACTCACGCGGATGAAGACGTATTCATCCCGGACGAAGCGACATCGAGCTGTCCGTCGAAAGTCGTTATCGGTATATCGGTTAC
>NC_071976.1:30391756-30482168 GCF_026283585.1 Hylaeus volcanicus
TGATACCTCGTAGAACATCGATATTTCGTCTAGTCCACGATACCTCGGTGCTTTTCATTAGAGCTACGAGTGAGTATCCGCATTTAAGACTCGAATTTTATTGAAATCGCAACGGTTTTCGATAAGGAATGAAAATTCAGTCGTGCACGATTGAATTAACATTTAATTCGCAGTGAAAGACGCGCGATTGTAGCTTAGCATCGGCTCGCGCATTCAGTACGCGAAGGGTTGAACCGTTAATACGTGCGAAATCCTCCCCGAGCGTGTCCAACGCGTGTAACGCTTTGAAAATTATAACATCGAGCGTGGAAAGAAACGAGGTAGGAGTTGCGGCGTGGAAAAATCTCATGACAGTGCATTCGTTGATATCGAGGCGTAACCGATTCATTGTGGCTCGCGATAACGAAGATTCTGGTGTATTATTATAGCCAGGGCTACCTTTCGGAGCGGTCGATAGAACGCGGGAACGGGACGGACCGTCGAAACACGCCAGAATTAACCAACGTTCTCGGTGAATCGACGGTACTTTTGCCGGCACATTGTTGTTACGTAACAATCGCGTGGAATCGCGCATATTCTCGCGGTTCTATACAAAGCTGCGAGAAAACCTGCGTTTCCGTGGCTCAGACCGTGCGATACTTCGACTGGTCGTTTTTTCGTACGATTTGATTTTCCGCGAGGGACGAACGCGCCGAATCGAGCGATGCACAACGACACGAGGTTCAACGTATCCTTCGGTCGTTGCACTTTGAAAATCGTCGACGATGTTCATTGCATTTATTAGCGCCGATTTGTCTTAGAGACGCGACGGCCATCGCGGAGATCGACGAAACGCGAAGCTAAAATACTCTGGGACTCGTCGAATGAAAAGGAGAATTTAAATTGTTGGACGAAGTATGTTCCGCGACGAACAAAGAAAAATTTAATTAAGTAGCTGCGCACAACTTGCTGGTTATGAAAGGAATTTCATCAGAAGAGAACAGATGTCGCATACTTTGACTTCTTTCTCGCGTGCAAGTTCCTTCTTCTTCTTCTTCTTCTTCTTCTTCTTTTTTTTTTTGTTTTTTTGTTCTGCTTGGGTTGGAAACTAACGCGGTGTTTTTAACGCGCAAGGTGATCCAATTTGTAACAGCGTACTTTCTGTGTAGAGAGAAAATATTCTGAAATTTGACTGGGACCTCCAGTGGGATGGGTCGAAACAAGTAGTCCCTCCTGCAGCATTTAGAAAAATGCACTCGTGCATTTGCAAGAGCTAGACCATCTTGCATAATCGTCGCTCGCGAATCAGTCCGTGATCGAGATCGAGATCGCGTTGGAAGCTTTCATACATATCCCGTAACGAGCGTTTCTAAATTATTATGCAACGAATCGCAGTGTCGAGCCATTGTAATTGAGGGTCACGCGTGGACTCTGTGTTTATACAGGGTGACTCCAGCTGCTGTGGTTCATCTTCAAGCGTAAACGCGATAGATACGTAGAGGAAAATTTCGAAACGCGCGATGGAGATTCTTCGAATAAATCAGTGCATCTCTTTTTACATAAATCGATCCTCTTCATCGTTATTAATAGAAATATGATCAAAGTTGACGTGTATCTTACATAACTAAATCAACCCGACGTATCTCAAAAGTGGTTTACGTTCTCGAGCGCAATAAATTTTGCGGTAATCTTCGATAAACGAGGAAACGGAATATGCAACAGTTGATATGTTAATTCAGCGATAAGCGTTCGTTTTAAATCCGCGAGGGCAGTTGGCATGTTAATGTAAATTCGGTGTACAAACAGCCGTGAGCCATCTGTTCAACATTTTTCTGATTGTAAAACACAGTGTTGCGGCAAGTATGGATCATTCGCATAAAACGTACGCGTACGTACTTCCAGTTTCGCGTATTTGCGAGCTACTATCCCCTTCCACTTGTCGACACAATGCAACGGACGCGATTCGAATGCAAGTACATATCGAGGTAGCATCCGTCGAGATCTCGCCGTGGTCGCGTGCGCATCGAAGCTGATAAATACGTTTCGATCGCGGCTACTTGGTCGTTTTCTCGTCGTCCGATCCAGCTACTCGATGTCGGTGTGATTTTCGAAACTGTCGGGCCTCGGTTTCATTTCCAACGCAAACGGAAGGATCGCGGTTACGCGGCCGCCGCGTCAATGATTGTGCGGCTTTGCTCGTCGGGATTGTACCTTTCGCATCCGTTTCTGCGGCTGTGCTTCCTGGAGTGACGGGATTCATCATTTAATTTGTGAATCTGGCGACGGTTGAAAACAATTGCTTGCAATTTCTTCCTTCCACTGGCCTTCTACTATCCCTTTCATGGGATATCACGATTTCCCTCCTTAGCCGTTGGATGGCTATCAATTCGAGTTGCAGTTACGTCTATCTCCACGCTGAGATTAGACTTATGGGCGGACGAATCTATTTGAGATAACCAATTTTTGGGAGGTGGACTTTGGCGCGCTACTTTAGATCAAGTACTTGAAAACGCAATAGCATTAGAGGCTATGACGTTGGAGAGTTCACACGTCATCCACGGCGACAGGGTTGAAAAGTGTGCATTGACTAAGGACGTTGACTTCGAAAACACCGATACTGGGGGTAAGCTGATTCTTTTCATTTGCCAGAGAGCTATTCTGGTGTCGCGTGTCCGTCGGACCACCCTGTAGCCGGTGTCCCTCACTAAATTACCCCTCTTTCGAGAAAGAGAGAAACATCGGAGATCAACATGTCGGTCGGTTTCTTTACGCCGTTAGGCGCCACCACTTCCGGTGTGGCAGACGCGAGATCTGAACTCGAGGTAGCGAAAGGAACAGAAGAAAGGTTGCAAAGACTTTTACGACGATGTTCAACTACCTCGGATCAACCTAACAAAACGGTTTGGCGACGATAGATTCAAAGTGAAAAGCGTCAAGTCGCTGAAATCTGTCGCGTAAGTGTCGCGCGATTGTCCCCTCCACTTCTTGGACTGCTTCGAAACTTCGTCTTGGCGTTAGCTCGCCATCCTTGATTTGTAAGGAGGGGCGCAAGGCTTGTTAAGGGTGTTGAAAACGGTCGATGCATAATAAAAATCGACCCTGGTCGACCTTCATAGACCAGCCTGGAGATTTAGGACGGCAGGCACTTTGATTAAATAACGATGTTGGAGAACCAGATTGAAATGAAAAGGAATAATCTTAACAAATTACTTATTTAACACTTTTACTTCTTACTCTAGGTTTCTAACAATTGAAATATGCTTAGAGTAGCGAGTTGGCGTGGGTAAAAGGTTTTTTGGGGTGGGAAATAGGTTTTTTGGGGTGGGAAATTTATGGGTTCATGACGGACAGAGACCTGGTGGAAAAGTGAAAGTTAAGGTTTTAGGAAGTGGAGAAGGCAAAGGAAAATACTGTGTTAGCTAGTCGATGTATGATAGGAGAAAAATATAAGTAGGATTTCCAACAACGGTGTATTAACGTAGTCCTGTTCCGTACTCTGTTCGTTGAATTTCGAAATATCCTTTCTTATTCCTTGTATAAATCATAAAGAAAACCTCTGCGAAAAATTTCAGCTTTCTAGGTTTAAGGGTGTAGCCTAGGCGTTGATACGTCGGTCAGTCAGTCAGGGTTTCATTCTTATTTGTAATCGTAACTGGTGCCTAGTCCAGAGGTTTAGCGACGCAATGAGAGGCGAAACTCTCGCGATTTTAATCCTGGAGTGGGGAAAAAAGTCTTGAAAGATTGCTGGTGCTTTCAGCTTAATTATCGCGTGATTGATCGAAGGTCTGGTCCCGATCGAGAGATAGGCGACTAATCGGGTCCGTATTCTTTGCACGAAAGGCCTAGTCCGGGCGGTGCCGGCGACAACGGTGTCCAAGGAGTACGCGGTAAAGGTCTGCCGCACGTGATCTACTGCCGGCTTTGGCGTTGGCCGGATTTGCAGTCGCACCACGAGCTAAGGGCGATCGAGCACTGCGAGTACGCGTTTACGCAGAAACGGGACGAAGTCTGCGTCAACCCGTATCACTATCAACGAATACAGACGCCAGGTAGGCGAGCTCCGACTACCTCTTGAAATCGTTATATCGTTCCGCGGAAGTTTGGAATTTTTTCTTTTTTTCTATTTTGCGCGAGTACTGTTCGACGCGGCGTGTAAGAACGTAGCGAACGTTAATCGGGAGTAACGACGAATTCTTATCTCGAATGCAAGCCCGACTACGAAGTAACGATAAGAAATCGCGATCATCGACGGTTATGCAAGGGGGGAATATTTTTGCGAATTTATTGATCGCGATCCAGCGCGCAGAGGAATAGTTTGGGAACGAAAGGGTTAACCGTGGTCGCGGCGTTTCGGGGCGATCATTAATCGGTCGTAACGTTATTACGGCCGTAAGCAAAGCGACCAGAGGATCGCGTGACTTATTAGCGCACGAAACTTTGCAGTTTTGCCAGCCATTCTCGTACCGCGGCATAACTTAGCCGGGGACGAGTCCGTCCTGTACAACACCTCCCTCGAGGAGCTCAGTGTCAGCGTGCCCGAGAACACGAGCTTCCACGCGACGCTGAACCATCAGCACCATAATCAACAGGGTATACCGCAATCCCCGCAGCAGCAGCAGCAACAGCAGCAGCAACAGCAGCAGCAACAGCAGCAGCAACAGCAGCAGCAACAGCAGAACAATCCCTACCAAGGAATGCAGGTTGGTGTTTCCGTAATAATATCGATACTAGGCACAGGATTCTTGATACCTACTAGCAAAACCACTCCAGAAAGCATATTTGAAAATCATTGTTATTACAGTTGTCTTCACTCACTCTTCTTCAGGTTCGCACACCCTGCAATGGCATGGATTCACATGGAAATGTTTACAGAACTAAAATTTTCTCTCGGGATGATTAGAAACTGTAGAATCTAACATTTGTCAACAAACGTATTACTCGTTTTTGTATTCTCATCAAAATTTACGAATTCTATCCAGATCAATTTTCATCAAAACTTAGCCCTTGAAATCATTTGTTGAAGTTCCTTGGCGAAAAGCTCCGTCACCCGTATGTGAGTGACGCGGCGTTCAACGTGTTAATAACGATCAATTGCTACCTGTGCCTAGTGTACCGTTTACCATTAAATTTGTTTTTACTCCAAGCGAGCTACGTTCTCACCTTCCATTCTTTTTTTTACAGAGTATGCAAGCAACGAGTCCCGCGAGCGTGGGGAGTCTAGGAAGCGTTCAGGGTTCACCGCATCCTGCACCCGGATCCATGGATCCACCAGCGGATACTCCACCTCCTGGATACATAAGCGAAGATGGCGATAACATGGACCACAATGACAATATGTCTCTGTCCCGTTTGTCTCCCAGCCCGGTGGACGCGCAACCGGTTATGTATTTCGAGCCCGCCTTTTGGTGAGTGGAATCGTCCGTAGACCGCGCTAATTTTCGTCTCGTAAGAGCGAAAGAGTGATGTCATAGGCGCTACTCATCGAGAATTGCGTAATTAACGGTCACAAGGAGCCTCCGAAGGGTTCTGGTTTGTTGGGTGGTAACGCAAGTTATCCTCAGGAACAAGGGTTTAAATTTAGAGTCACTACTCACTCGTTAACACGTTGAACGCCACGTCACCCATATATGGGTAACAGAGCTTTTCACCGAGGAACTTCAACGATCAATTTTAAGGACTGAGTGTTAATGAAAACGAATCTAGATAGAATTCGTAAATTTTTACAGGGATATATGTTAGAAGAATACAAACGTCTTTTCCCTTCAACGGTTCTGGGCTAAGTGCCGTGCTGTTCCTCACAGTCCTCTCACCAAAAGGCAATGCCTTTCCCACTCCGTGGCCAGATCCTCTAGGACAACGTCTTTATACTTTTAGGCAATACAACGTCGGGTTGCTTGCCAATCGACACATCTGTTAGATATAAACAAACAGACCTTCGTCATTCGATACTTAGTGCCGTCCTGACCCTACCATAAAACTGTCGCAGTCCAAAATGCGACTAACTATTTATCGTAAAAGGTTCCTAAGGACGTTCACGCTAACATATAAAAATTCCCAATAGTCTCGAGACAAAATTTTAGTCTTGTACACAATTCCATGTGAATCGGCGTGGCAATCAACGTGTTAATAGAATATGAAAGAATAAAACAGAAGATGGCGAGATCCCTCGGGTCTTAGGTAGATCTTGAGATCTTAGAATAGGTCGCTAACAGTAAGGAGATTTTCTGCCCGAGCAAACCGGAACCCCTAAAGTTTTGTTCGTCTTGGGTGTTCAAGGTGTTCGATAAGCTACTACGAGCTGAACACGAGAGTGGGCGAGACCTTCCACGCGTCGCAGCCGAGTATCACGGTGGACGGATTCACCGACCCCAGTAACTCCGAACGTTTCTGCCTGGGTTTGTTGTCGAACGTGAATCGCAACACCGTGGTGGAGCAGACGAGACGACACATTGGCAAAGGCGCCAGACTCTACTACATCGGCGGCGAGGTGTTCGCAGAGTGCCTGTCCGACTCGAGCATATTCGTGCAAAGTCCTAATTGCAATCAGCGTTACGGATGGCATCCGGCTACCGTCTGCAAAATACCCCCCGGTAAGTATCCATCTTCTTCTCTCTCACTGTGCCAGTCGTACGAACCAGGAGCACTGTCTAACCGTTAACCGATGATTTTGATGAAACTTTGAACTACTCAGGGAGATAAAGAAGTTACAGAGCAAAAGGCGATAAGCAGCAAAAGAAACATGGTTTTTCTTGGGAGGAAAAGCCTCGAAGGTGTCCAGTGCTGGTGCTTTAGTTTATTTATAGTCAGGACTCGACCTCGTCATGGAGGAAAAGGAGAGCTTTTATCTGTGTCTATCAGCGATAATGGGTTATCGGTATCCTAGATAATAGAATCTATGCCACAGTTTCATCGGGTCTCTGACCTAGCAATAAACCTCGAGTTAGTTCTAGCGATAGGTTATCTACCTTCGAGTCGTTTTTAAATAATTGCATCCGCCTTCTTATCTCGACCGTTATTATAAACTGTGGATATCTATTCCTCGCTGTTCAACAAAAAATACGCCTTATGCGTTCTTGATGTAAATGTGTCTTACGACGACCAAAGTTTCATCAAAATCAGGGAGTAATGATAGGGTGCTGCTGGTCCTTTCTCGCGGATTTCTTTCGTTGATTCGAAGTACTCGTTAAATGGATTCATTTAGAACGCGGCAGTCGAAGCTGATCGTTTGAGCGATGCCTCGAGATTCGATGAACGACGAGCTTCGACTGATGTTGTATCCGCGGCTGAATCATTCGTAACGCGCTATTCTCAGAACCGTGTTTGTTCTTTCTTGTGACGCAGGCTGCAATTTGAAGATCTTCAATAACCAAGAGTTCGCCGCGTTGCTGTCGCAATCAGTTTCCCAAGGCTTCGAGGCGGTCTACCAGCTGACTCGGATGTGCAGCATAAGGATGAGCTTCGTGAAGGGCTGGGGAGCAGCGTATCGGCGACAGACAGTGACATCGACCCCCTGTTGGATCGAGCTGCATTTAAACGGGCCGTTGCAATGGCTCGATAGGGTGCTCACGCAAATGGGTTCGCCGCGTTTACCCTGTTCCTCGATGTCATAAGGTTGTACGGTTTTCCCCGTGGTGGATATCGAGAAAGAAAGAACAATTCGCGCCCTATCGTCGTCGTCCTCGTCGTCGATTGGTTTTCCTTACCGCGAATTATATGGCTTTCGTTCGAGTTGAAGCCTACGGTGACGAGCTTGCGAGAAAATGAAAGGGATACGATTGTCCTTGGATAGTATACGTTGGGAATACGATGGCCGATTTAGCGTTCGAAGTGCCAGGAAAGCATTCGATCGTCGGTGAAACGGAAAGAACAACCGATCGGCTGTGGAACCGCTCTCGGGCTCGGGGATAGCTCACGGATGTTTCCTACGTTACGAAGGAAAGGACACGTTATGTGGGGGCGGACGAGTGCGGACGAAACATCGTAATATCACTGCAACCGGTTCATAATGAGTCACACTTTTTTGACAAGTAACATTCGACGAAACAGGTAGACATTGTTAACACACTTATCGCACTCCAACGTGTGGCTAGTGCTAATGATCTATGGTTACAAATCCGATTTTAACAGAATATCGAGAGGGCAAAGAACAAGTGTCTATACATATGCGTACATGTATGTATGTACATGCGTACGCGAGTATGTATGTACATACGTGCTACGCTTAATGAAAAGCTCAGCCTTCGCATATTTTTATCGCTTGTTAAGCAAACGCACTTTAGTCGTACAGTATACGTCAGCTCTTACAAGGTAAATACATAATATTATGTATATACTCACTCTATAGTCTGCCGAAGAGAATTTCTATAAAACGGACAAACCGTATATGTACCGTTGCAAAGTTTCTAAATGGCACTGGTCTATTCGGAGTTTTTTTTGTCAATGTTTCTCCTACGAATAGAATAACTGAAGTAAATATATAAAGTCTATTTCTCTTATATGATAACGATAAGAATGGATTACAGTGTTCAATATGTACGTAACTACTTACGCACGTTTCGTTAATTATATTTTCGGATGGACCAGAACACGTTCAAATGTCCCCAGAATTAATCGCGTCGGATGAAAGTCTCAAGAGTGTTTAGCAGTGCGAGATCGATCACTCGGTATACATGTATACCGACGATGTTTAATCAGAAACTTTTTGGAATCTGAACCCGAAAATGTTGGTACGTATTAAGGTGTCTTATCTTGGATAACTGATATTCTTATTAAGAGGAAGCGCTATATTTCTTAAACATTGATAGAAAGTACTAAGCGCACGATGTCTGTGGTAGACAGAAATACCTATTTACTTGATATCGCATGATGGAAAACTGATTAAAAGTGCAGAAAATTGTAGACGTATATCTGTCGAATGTCCGAAAATTTATGCAACGCATAAGCAAACATTACGATGCACATTTTGGTGTTGATGTTAATGTAGCGAACCACTCGTTAGTTGAGAGTCGTTGAGGAAGTGTTTGGTTCGTTGTATAGTATCGTAAAACATCATTTTGTATTGGGAAGACATGTTTTGCACGTAAAAAAAAAATATATATATAAAAAACAAACGATCGACTTAACCGCGTAAACTTTGACAAATGTAGTTGAATCGTCTCGTAAAACTTTGTACAGAAATTATTCGAAGAAAAAATATGAAGAAAAAAAGAACGCGAAAGGTACGACATACAATGGAAATTTTAAAAAAATAAGCATTCTTATCAAGGACAGAGGGTGAAAAAAGAATGATGATCTGGCCTTGAATACGAGATGCTTTTATATGCATCGAGCGTAATTGATTCGATACTGTTTTAAATTTATTTACAAATTGTTTGTGCATTGAGCGCATTGGAAATTTCTATTTTATTGCAGATTTTATAATCAGATTTTATAATTTTTATATTCATATCCGAGACGTACCAAAAGCGAAGAGAATACACTGTTTTTAAAAACTCAAAACGTCTTTCACGTAGAACGTACGAAAACGAGAGTTACGTGTTTTATTATATTACGAGATATATGTGTTAGTACCGAAGTACAGAACAGTCTTTGCACCGAGTGCATGGATTCAGTTATCTTTTCCTTTTTTTTTTTTAACAAATAAAATTTTAAAGATAACATATACGACTTCTATGGAGTCTTTACGTACGATGGGGGCCAATCGCACGCACAGAATGCGAGATTCGATCTCGACAAGAACGTCAAACGTTTCAGAGAACCGGTTCCTCTTTATATAATATATATATATATATATATATTATTTTTCTTTTGTCAGTATCGTTTATGAAGTTTCATTTTTATGATGTTCGTAATTAGTTTTTAAAGTATGAAACAATTGGAAGTAAAAATAGTACACGTCGCTGTGCGTGAAACCGATTTAGTTACTAATATTTATAGATCCGTGTAAATTAGGCAAAGTAATGGAAAACAATCGAGTGTTTTCGTTAAATAATTAAGCTTAAGATAAACGAGTCGTCATTAGTTATCGTGGAGGCAAGATCTATTTTTTTAACATCGTCTTAATCCTTTCGACGAAGGAGGGGATTGCGCTAAGTTTTTTGATCGCTTTTAAGAAAAAGACGAGTGATTTCGATCGATTACAGACAACATTTGTCGGAAATCCATCAAACGTGTTTTTACATGTATGGTGCAGCTGAACACGCCTGTTATTATTCCGTTTTATTCTTGAGGTTTACAAGTATACCTTTTTTTACGCAGTAGAATCAAGGGATAAGCGACACGGTGTCACGTGCACAACAGTGACGACGACGATTCGTGAGCTTGCCAGTCAAACCGATTTTCACCGAATCCGATCACGCGTCGCGTTACCTATTATCTGAGAGTACGTCGAAGGGGGTACTAGCTCGTACAGTAGCGATGGAAGTGTGTATGGTAGAGAAAGCACGAAAATTTAATGAAATGATAACGATATTTTATTGACTCCTCGATAGTTTAATCGTGTAGCCTAGGATCGCGTCGATCTTTCACGGGGATCACTTTCTTTCGTACGACGAGAGCATCGTTGTTTTCTCTGGGAATCTGTACTGTCGTGAAATGGTATTCGAAATTGAAAGAAACCGCTCTGTAAACCTCGTGAAAGTCGAACGCGATATCGTCGGGCAGCTCGAATAACCGAATGATAGTACAATTGATAAAAAAAAAAAATCATGTTTTTCTGCCGTCAATGTCGGATGCGTGGCTCCTTTCTTGAACTCTGTTTCCATTGAATTTTACATTCTGGTTGCCGAACGATCGACAGCCGTGTGCCTCCCTGCCAGACTGCCACTAATTAAGGAACTAATTAAGGATACACAAATGGGGGAACCGAAGAAGTCGCCATAGTTTCTCTCTTTTTTATTCTTGGAAGGGAAACGCACGACATTCTGATTTGATTCGGATTTTGCATATATTAGAGTGCCTCAGAAAACATTGCGTATTTGAAAAGATTATTTCCAATAACTACAACAATAATTTCAAGACCATCTAGGATTCTTCTGTCGCATTGTTCTGAAAGCGATTATATTTATTTGCAATGCAATACAGTTCTTGCTTATAACGTGTGTCGTTGCCCCAACGAGGTGACGTAGGAAGAAATAAAATTTAGACTATGCATTGAGTGAATCGTAAGTTCTATAATTATAGTTTTGTATCTTGTAGCGATGCATTAGTATCAAAACTCCGAGATTTTCGCAATGTGTTTTAAAAATAAACGAAGCGAACAATGAAAACATAAACAAAAGCAAGATATATTGTCTTAATCGGTACAGAAACAACTTGTCGATAATATATTAATATACTTTATTTCTATACACGGTTTAAAAATAACTGAAATCGAAGTGATTAAAATTGCGCAATATTTTCTGGTACACCCTAATGGTTAGCGTATGCTACGTATAACAATTATGTATCTACGCTATTCTAAATTTCGCGTGAAAATAGTATTTGAACCTTTTAATGTTCCATATATTCGATCTCCTCCCGATTAATGCTATTATTCATGCTAAATATAATATCATTATGTTACGCGCACGTTAGCCGTTCGCATGATTTGACGCAATCTGATGGTCCAAGCGTCGCGTAGTCTTCTCGTTAGCTCTCCTACTCGACCGTTTTACGTTACCATAAAACCGAACACACATTTTTCCATCTGCATCGTCGAAGGAAGAAACAAACCCATCTGGAAAACGCGTTTCGTTTGCCAAAGTATTTTTTAAGCGTAGCATTTGCCAAAGTTTCTTTTAAGTACAAGAGAGTATCGATTATAGTTGCAGTAAGCGATCCGAACGCGTAACGAACATGAATTCGCTAAATTCTCAGCGTTGTTACTTCTTTTGGACATTCGTAGCTGTTACCATTGTTGACCGTATCGTTTAGTTAACATTGTCGTTATGCTGCTTCTTCTTCTTCTTCATCGTTTTCTTTTTTTATTTTAGATACCTTTTTAGCATCTAAACCTGTCGAATCGAGCGGTCCGACGATTACGAATTTTTAATTCTATAGCTACTTATACATACATGTACGTGTATGTATATACATACGTGTATATCTTGTGTGCGAATAGCCACATGCACACGAAGGGAAGTATCGACTAAAGGATGACTTCTAGAACTCCCGATATTTTTTTACACATAAAGAAAACGACGAAAATTCATTTACGTAACGGTGCATTCGACGACGTTTGATCTCGTTGATGTTTCCCTGGTGTGGATGAGACCTTTCACGAGAATACTAGATGAAACCGAGAGCTTGAAGGAACGAGTGTGGGAGAATATAGACGAGACGTTACGACAAGAGATATCGAGTGTGAGACTGTATAATACTTATAAATAAATGTATACGTTAAGTCTAATAAAAATGATTCTACCGACTTTTGTCGCTGCATCATTGCGTAAAAAGTACAACTACAACAGCACATTTACAAGAAACGTTATATTACGAATTATTTGTGTTTCTACACGTAAAGTATTAGTGATAAATGCGATGAATTCTATTGCGATCGCGCGAATGGAAAATTGGTGGGATTCGAGGGGAAGAGGGAAGAAAATAAAGAAACTAAAATGTGTCCATAAACGAGTATGCGTGACATCAAATTTGTATGACTACGACAAATATGGATACAAACTACACGAGAGTACAATGTCGCGTTTACATGACTTTGCGACCTAACTCGTGACACAGCCACACAGCAACAATCAAGAGGATCTTAACAGACCGATCACGCTTTCGAACGACATTTTTCAAATGAATCCTCCGAACTAACAGACTGTCGAAGACCTCAGAATCGTGTACATCCTTTTTCCGCAGGCTCTTCGGGTGAAATCTTTCCTTTAATATATTGCGGATCGATCACAGATTCGCATCGTACAAATAGAACATCATTTCTGCACGCTTTGGCGTTCGTTTCGTCGTTCTTGAGTATCTTAATTGTTTAAGAATTCTTAGCTTACCGATGGAAATATATTGTTTTCAAGCACGATTGATAATGAGAATAATACTAGCACCTTATTTTGTATGAACGACGATACATATGCCGATTTCTGGTTAAGAAATACAACGACGAGAACGTTTCAGTGTGAAAAATGATTCTAATATTCAACGATGGATTTCTGTCGGGTGTACGTTTCGTGATAGATTCGGATGTGATAATGAATCATCTTAGATTGCTTCTTCTCTCCTCTGCGGGGTTGATTTGTTGCTGTCGATTTCAATGGAATTGGTTACAGTCGGCCCCGATCCTTCGAGGCCAACATCTTCTTCACAGAAAACATGCTCATCGATAGGCCGATGGTAGCGAGCACAAACGCCGACTTCGTGATGTGTCGTTCGATTAAATTCCTACGAAAAACAGACGAAACTGCTCCCTGAAACAGAAACGATCCATCGCGTTAAGCCGTCGTTTAAATTACATTACAATCTTTGAAAAATAAATAAGATGTACTGAGTTATCAAGCAATTGGCGCGGTGCTGTGTTTATTCACGCATAGTAATGGCTCGAGGTGCCATTACATGACACGTTACGTAATCTATTTGGACCTGATGAACGCGAGTGCATTTGCTTTACCTGGTGAAACGATAACCTGAGAGAATAGAAGGTGACAGGAGTCAAATACATCTCTACACCACGGCACTGACTTCGAAATCTGAAAGGAAAAATAACATCGATTATGTTTTAGTTACATAAGAGACACAGGCGCCGAATTTTAAAAAAAAAAAAAAAAAAAAAAGGTCACGCAGCATTGGAACGCGTCCAAGATCGATGATTATTGTAAACAATTGGAATTATCAATTGGGTATGCGACGCTCACGCAAGATATATAAAGATATATTTATTTGTCTTTCGTGGATCAGAAATAATCTCTGCGCGTCTAAACATGGCTGAGAGGCGTTGAGAATGTTTATACTTGTTTATCAACAAATAAATATATCGCTCGTCTAATCGCAATACGTGATTTGAATAAATGTACAAGAAAGAATTAACAATGTCGCGGTTGACATAATGGACTCTGTGACACGAATTAGAAAGGCGTGTGTCCGTTCTTCCGGACGAGTGAACGACAATTTGTTAGTCGATCTCACGGGAAATAAGTTTTTAACATTCGGTTTGTCGAAAGAGGGAACGCGTGATAATGCGGATATAAATATCTGGGTACTTTCAAAATTGTTTACAAATACGGGCTCGTTCAGGCATCCGTCTATCGCAGGTGTGTTTATTTTAGCCGCGATACTTGATAGTTTATCATAGCGTCGTTGATAGCGAGAATAAGGTAGGTTTCTCAGCTGTAAAGTAAATATTTCCCAAGCCAGGTTTAGAACGAAAGTTTGATCCGCTACTAAACCGCATCACGTTACTTACAATCGAAGCTAGCAAGTGTTATTTGTCGTAAAAATTATATTCGATATAGAAGTTGTGTTTAGTGAAGGAAACTGTTGGAAATGGTTTTATTAGAGGTTACAAGAGCAGAAAACAAAATAGTAGGATAAATTACGTCGATCGGTCCGATACGAAACTGCAAATTGCGTGATTCTATCAAAGATTTTTACGCAGAGAGATCAAACGTATTGTGCGTCATTCGATTTTTCGCACTTTTACGATTTGTCACAGCCATTATTAATCTAGGTTACTGGAGAACAGTCACTCTAGACATATCGTTGGTTACTTTGGCGGCGGAGTTGTAATTCTAACGAGCCAAGGAATTTTCGACATCATTTGTAACTCTAGATAAGCGAACGCCAGCGTCGTCCAAGATTTGAATAAATCTTCTCACGCATGCTGCACGATATTCTGTTTTCAAATCTTTATGTAACTGTCCACGGTATAGTCACTCGTTGACATTTGCGTTCAAGTCAAGGAAATTACGTTTTATTACAGCCATGTACTGTCTCGTTTTTCGAAATGAATTATTGAAGAGACTATACACGACCACCACGTGAAAGCGTAGAAAATGCAATAACTCGTATACGATAACTGAAAGCTAAGCTCGCCGTACAATGGTAATCGATTGATATTAATAGTAATACTCGCGCGACATGATAACAGGATTACAAAAGGGATTTTAATTCTCTTAATAGGATAGGATATAAATGAAAACGGTATCGAATGGGATATCGTATCCCTCGTGGGATGCAGTCAAGGCTGTGTTCTATCTTTCGATCCATGAACATCTATACGTGCATGAACCGAATAAGAGAATATTTTACATCGACAGATGCATCGTTGGCACTGGAACGTTATACTTTGTACGAACGTAAAGATCAGTCAAAACGATGCAGTTAAAAGTCGAGGATACGTTGCGCGACGTATCTAACCTAGAAATTCACGTTAAAGCAACTCTTTAGCGACTCCAGAATGGCCGACATAGAAAGAACGTTTCGAGCATAGAAATAGAACGAATCAGATATTATTATATCGTCATTTACGAATGACCGCGGCATTATTTTGTGATAGAAAATTTCGTTAGATACGAGGCTCTTTTTATTCGTCGTTCGTATGCAGGAATTGGAGGACGGAAACGGTGTGTTACTTTTCGAAGCGCCGCCTTACGTAACCGATACTGCTGTTGTTACATTTCACTGAGTGAAAACACTGAAGTTACAGTTAATTCATAAGAAAAATGCATATCTGAGCGATGCACGTACCGTCGTGTACGAAATTTGCCGATGAGAGAACTATCACCGAGGCACGCGATCTTCGTCACTGGTTGTTTTCTAACCGCTATCGATTCCTCGTGCTGAGCACTGTGCTGCGCCTATTACGCCATCTCTTAATAACCTGCTGCACTTTCGAAGTACCTCCGATTGAATCGATAACATATCGACAGTGATTTTCTAGGTACTTGGCTTTAATTCTCATCGCTAGGAGCGCTGAGAAAATGCAAGGTTATATATATATATATATGCTTATCATACCTGATTTCAATGAATGGATTTACAAAGAGAGATAAAATATCAGTAGGACAAAAATCTATGCAAACATAACTTTTCATTAAGGACTTAAAAAGATAATTCCAAATGTGAGGCGATAATGAAAATAAATTTTGGATATCAATCGCTTCCTATGCTTCGTCGACGTCGGTAAATGTAAGAATATTTCGACTTCAGTCAGATGGTAACAGTGCGTAGGGAAAGGATAGATACTAGTTATCCTAGAATGGTAACGTCGCAATGTATCGATATTCACGTTACCAGTCGTCCTCAGTAAGCGCCATCTCATACCGATTTCCTGAACTAAATTTGTTATCCTGCATTCGTTCTTATATTAGCATATTTTGGGTTGAATGAGGGCTCATTTGAAAAAAGAAGGTCCAACTCCTCACTAAGTGCTCTAAGGACGAAAAGCAAAAAATCTTGAACCCCTTTTTAGACCAATTTTTGCCGATAATGGTACCTCTCTGCATTACCCGTGTCTTCACCCTTGAGAGTAGTTCGCCCCGTTCATCGATAGATGTCTCCACCGCTTCTGCGAGGGGACTGCACCGAGAATAAAAAAATAAATAATTTATCAGACCCTTTCGAACCTTTAACATATAATTATATTTTGAAATTTAGTATTCTCATTTACATAGGTACGTGAAAACAGACACGTAATATTCAAGGGTATACAAATATATAAAGGGGGTGTCTTTATTAGCTTCAAGATAAATCCTTACTATTTCTGCACTTTTTTTTATTAAATTCAAATTTTATCTAAGAGGTCAATTTTAAATTTTTCTTTTTTTTGAAATTCAACATAACGGAATATGATACATATAGGAAGCATTTATATTAATCATGCGATAGAAAAGTAGCGAATTAATGACGCGTCCGACGTCTTATCAGTGAGTCGTTTCCGTGAAGTTTCGCACTGTATAGTCATGCGGCACGGGTCGTTATTCCGGCTGCGTTCGTCTTGTAAAAATAAAACGAAAAGAAACAAAAAATACCAGTCAGAATACGTCCACGGTTCGTTGGCATCGGTCGAAAGCGTGAACGGTTCAGGGTGCAAAGAATAAATGTAAAAAATTAGAAATTCGAAATTCAGTCGGTTCAGAAATTTCAAGTTTAGAAAATTGTGTAGTCAATTTCCAGCAAAGATTCGTCGAGGAAATGTCGGCTCGGTTTTAAGAATATACATAACGTGACGTTTTATCTCGCGGTCATTTCCGTGGAACGCCACAATATCCTCCCGCGTTTCCAGTGCTTCGATACCTCGTCCCTTCGAAAGTAAACTCGTCGATCGGTAGCAAGATAATAATGACACACTGGACGTTCCTTCTGCTTTGGGCCCAATTCTTCTCGCTGGTGTTTTGCGAGTACAAGGACTCGGAGAGCCTTTGCGCTTCCCAGCAAAGATGCAGCAACTGTCTGCAGACTCCGCGATGCGTTTGGTGCTCCACAAAGGTGACAGGTTGCTTCTATATTTATTAACACAGACAGATATTTCGGTATTTGTCCGTTAGAAGAAAATTAGTCGAAAGTGCTGGACGAGAATATCTCGTTTAGAGATTAAAGATTTTCCCTCGGTCAGATAAAACAGATTGTTCGTTCAGACTTCCCAGGGCAACGGTCCTCTGGTTCGGTGCGTGACCAGAGAAAAGTTTCTGAAGGAGCGTGACCTCTGGTGTCGAGACGAGGACGTCGTGAAAGACCTGAACTCGGTAGATTTGGTGGAAGATCGACCTTTGTCCTCGACGAAGGGCACGAATCCTGTCCAAGTTCAGCCTCAGAGGGTCCATCTGAAGCTCCGACGAGGAAAGTGCCGTTTTAAATGAAACTTCTCTCGTCGTTCTACGTTATAACCATCGAAAACGTAATTAGAACTCTCTTGTAACAATTATGACCCTATGCAGGCGAGGAATACCGCGTGACTTTGAAATATAGCCAAGCAGAGGACTATCCAGTGGATCTATATTATCTTATGGACTTGTCCAAGTCCATGGAATCGCTCAGGGATCGACTGTCGGAATTGGGCCTTCAGCTGGCAGAAGCTATGCGTAACCTCACCTCGAACTTTCGCATAGGGTTCGGTAGCTTCATTGATAAAGTTGTGTTGCCTATGACCGACGTGCGACCGGAAAGGTAAGGTCCGTTGATGGATAGTTGGCGAGGGTCCGCAAAACTAGACGGGGCTGAGGGGACAGAGAATTAACCTAAACTTTCCAAGGTTCCCTCTTTTTTTCGAACAGTCACATTGCATTATCGTATTCTGATCCCTGATTAGCAGAGATGTGCCTAGGCTTCGAATAAACCTGAAGTTTGCCGATGTGTTTGTCTCGTTTGTTTCTTTGAAAGGGTTAACGCTACGCCAGTGGTTACTATTCTCTCGATTTGTCTCGTTATATCGAAAATGCGTGCGGTTAGAGGTGTCGCCGTTAGGCAACAGCCAATTGAGCTAGCTTGCCAACTATCCAGCAACGGACAACACTGGCATTGAAATCTTCGAACGATTTGCTTGCGGACAACTTGTACTTCTTCGGTCTAAAATGTTCCTTTCGTAGTCTGAAGTCACCGTGCAAGCTGGACAACTCTAACAAACCGTGCGCTTCTCCTTACGGGTACAAACATCAGATGCCACTTACCACGAACGTTACTCTCTTTAAAGTAAGTTGCCGTTCTTTGTACCGTGTAAAATTCTAAAATAAAATTCTGTTACTAGCGAGTCAACGGTAGATCGAGATATCGTTTTAATCGATGATCTTTAACCAGACACGGGTGCAAGAGGCGCCGATATCTGGCAATTTGGACGCTCCCGAAGGTGGTCTCGACGCGATGATGCAGGTCATGGTATGCACCAAGGAGATCGGCTGGCGTCAGAAAGCCCGACACCTTATCGTCTTTTCGACAGACGCCACGTCGCATATCGCCGGAGACGGTAAAGTACGTCGGCGTATTCGCCTGGAAAGCGTTCCTGTATCGTTCATCGCATCGTACGCTACATTAACACTTTATCTACCGGGCTATTTAGAAACAGACTTTAATTCAAAAAAGAATTCTCTACAGTATCGTATGCCAATCTAGGCTGACAATAATTCTTCCATACTGTTACTGGATACATTGAAGTCTGTCTGTTTCCAAACACTGAACATTGTAAGTAGACAACCATCAACACGGTAAATAAATTCGAATAGCTGAATACTGCAATTTTAAAAGCCTAAAAATAGGCTCCCGGTAAATAAAGTGTTAAGCCGGCGACTGACTTGCAACAGAACATTGTAATGTAACGCGATCATTCGCTTAGTTTGGCAGACTAGCGAGCGACGAACCGAGCCGTTCTTGCGCTCGGTTCGCGCTCGACTGTGCTCCACTGGTCTGTCGGTTTTTTGACGAACCTCTTTGACCGTCTACTTTTCACTGAATCGAGTAGGAAGCACCGAGAGAGAATTCAGCCGAGAGTTCGAAGCGAGCATTCGTGATTCCAAAAAGGACCTTGTAATGTAACGTTGCTGTCGAACTGTAAAATTCGTGCCGAACAGTTACATTACAGCGTTCTGTTGCAAGTCAGTCGCCGGCTTTATTCATTAACCGACTTCGAAAAGGAGGAGGTTACTCAATTCGACACGTATATTTATTTTTATTTTTATTTTATTTTTTTCACCTTATTCTTTCAGCTCGCAGGAATCATCGAGCCGAACGACTGCCTCTGCCACTTGGACAAGGATGGATTCTACACGCATTCCCTTCTCCAAGATTATCCATCCATATCTCAGGTATGCTCTTCTCAAAAAATAAGAACGTAAAGAATCTTGCGACGTGTTTTTATGTTTGAGAGCAGATCAACACGATAGCACGAAAGTACAACATGAACATTATCTTCGCGGTCACCAACTACAGAAACGCGACGTATCAGCTGCTCAGTCGAAGTATCAGCGGCTCCTCCGTCGGGACGATCCAGAAGAATTTGAAGAACATAGTCACGCTCATCAGCAGCGAGTATAAAGTACAAATTAAAAAACAGATATTTACTGTAATAACTTTTTTCATTGTATTTGTGTGAACTCACCGACGATTCTTTTCCTCCAGAAACTGGTGCAGACGGTAACTCTGACGGACGACGCGCCGAAAATGATCGACGTGAAATATTTTTCTCGGTGCTTGGAGGAGAATGGCGAATTAATGGAGCGACGAGAATGCGGCGGATTGAGAGTCGGGAACGTCGTCGAATTTGAAGTAGCGTTGAAGGTGCGTGGATAAATCGGTGGTTCACGACCGCTGAAGGTCCTCGAGACAAACCCTATAAAATTGTACTCTTGCGTGATAATAAATTTTTGTTCGTCGAATGTAGGCGGTTGATTGCCCGACGAATTCCAGCGAGTGGCGACAAACCATGAAGATAAAACCGAGGGGCATAAACGAGAGCATGACGATCGACGTAAGCATCGTGTGCGATTGTCCTTGCGATCGACCAGGACATCCGGTAAGACTTGGCTCGCGTGCGCCTTTGGTTAATCTTGCACGTGTCTTTGCATGTGTCTTGCATGCGTAATTGTAATTTCAGGGATACGAGCCAGGTTCGAAAGATTGCAAAGGAAACGGCACTATGGTCTGCGGCGTGTGTTTCTGCGACGCTGGTTTCTATGGGAAGCAGTGCGAGTGCAAGGGAAACGAAGTCGGGGTTGAAAGTATAGACGCTATGGCAGAGTGCAAGCCCAACAACGAGACCAACGAAATCTGCAGCGGTCGTGGAGCCTGCAAGTGCGGCATGTGCGATTGCGCGAAGCGCTCCAATCCTCAGGAGGTCTTCTACGGGAAGTACTGCGAGTGCGATAACTTCTCCTGCAAACGCAGCGGCGGACTGGTGAGTCTTGCATAATTCTCGAAGCGAAAGACTAAACAGTGACCTTTCCGTTCCATGGTTAAGCGCGTAAGGATAATTTTGCGACGGTTATATTTTCCCGAGTACAGGTCGTAAAGTTGACCAGTTAGTTATCGTTCGAATGATCTTACAATTAGCTCAAATGGATGCCCTTTCGATATCCCTCATTTCCGGTACGGAAATTAGTTTTCATAGACTTTCCTGTGAAGGTTTTATAACAAAATTTATGTTCATAAAAGAACATATCAAATACCTTATCTTGTTAAATCAGTCTCGAGACTTTTATTCGCGGCACCGTTCGGATAATTTTCTGCTTAAGGAGACCCGCATAGTGTCTCCGAGGAAAGCGATGGATAAATTATACGTCTTCGCGTGTATATTCTATTATTACATCTGTCGTCGTGTTTGCGTTTAAGGTTTGCGGCGGACGAGGCAAGTGCGAATGCGGTACTTGCAATTGCTTGCCAGGATGGGGCGGCAAGGCGTGCGACTGCAAAGAGACGAACAGCACATGCATGCCCAGCGACACCGAGAACTCGGAGATTTGCAATGGACGCGGCGACTGCGTCTGCGGAAGCTGCCATTGTCACGAGAAGGACAACATCCGATACTCGGGGCAATACTGCGAGGAGTGCCCTGTGAGTAAGAGTCTTTAAGAAAGACAATTACGGTAAAGTTTCCGGGGGTGCGCAGTTGTGCATTTAAGGCGACTTTACTGTATGTGCTCCTTAGAACATTCTTCTCCTCTTGAGAATTCCATGTATTCACTCCCTGTTCGCAGACGTGTCCGGGGCAGTGGTGCGACGACCTAAAAGATTGCGTCGAATGCGTGGCCTACAATACAGGGCCGTTAGTAGAACATGGCAAATGCGACGAGTGCCCGCACCAAATCAAAGTTGTAAGAAATTTTAATCTCTTCTTTGTCTCAGTCCGTTGAATTTTTATTCCTCATACGTTGCGACACTAAACGACGAGCAGGTCGACGCGATCGAAGAGACTCCAGGTAAAGATCAGGAGACCGGAGCTCGGATCTGTCGAACGCCTGGCGCCGCTGACTGCACGTTTGTCTTCAAGTATGAATATTTCAGAGACATTAAGATTTTCAAGATTCTCGCTGAGAAGGAAAGAACGTGCCCTGCTCCGATCAATGTCGTCGGTAAGTGGACCTAGGGAAGAGGAGGAACTTCGATAAGGAACTTTGTTATCCATCACAGGTGTGGCTGCCGGGTTGGTGATCAGTACCGTGTTTTTCGGTTTACTGATTCTTCTCGTTTGGAAGATATGGACAACGATCTACGATAGACGCGAATTCGCGAAATTCGAGCGGGAGCGCGTCTTGGCCAAATGGAATCGGGTAAGGTTCTTCGATAGAATCTGCGATGTCTAAGCACTGGAAATAATCACGACTTGTTATCGTTGGTTTAGGAGGAAAATCCGCTTTACAAGAAGGCTACGTCGACCTTCAACAATCCGACGTTCAGCGACTCTACCAATTAGATTAAATGGATAGAACAATAAATCCTCCAGAAGAGAGTTTTGTTTCCTTGAGATCGATGGACATTGTCGCGAGAATTATTCTCGCGGAGAAATAGTTTCGTTGCATCGAAAGGCACGCGACCCAGGAGGTAGCGCCGCGGCGAACGGGCGAAGCGAATCGATGAGGAGGCCATGTTAGTTAATTGCTGGTGCTGGCGAGAAGAGGACCGGTCGACGAAAAGAGTGTCTCACCGGTCCTTTTCCTGCTTCCTTGCTCGCATAAGCCAAACCACTTCTATCTTCCACTTTTTTCGCAAATTTCCTACAAATTTCCCATACTTTCATTTCCGATACTTTTCTTCCTCGTCGCATTCGAAATCCGATAGGACTAGATTTAGGAAACTTCTAGGTACGGATTCGAACATTTCCTCTCCACTTTTATCCACCCGTAAACGCCGAGTACGAAGAATTTGCCGGCGCTACGTTGAATAAAATAATATTTATTATACAAATAAATTAAACAAATTCCATCCACGTCACCGTCCATGATCCAGAACTGAACGAACAAAAACTGAACAATGACGATAGGCTTGTATTCTCGCGTTTCTATTTGGCGCGAGTCTCGATACCAGGAAGTAGGGAGAACGCGATCGTCGTAGTCTAAGGGCGGGGATGAGAGACGAAGGTCGGCGCGCGATCACTCGTAAATCAATTTTAAATTCGATCCAGGGATTTCGCGCGGAGATAGGTCTTGGCCTCTCGGCCGATTGTTTCGAATATCCTCTGGCCTCGTACTTTATTGCTGGCTACGCTCGAAGAAGGCAGCCTCGTAAGGAGCTCGTAAATTCGTCACCATAGTCGGCTCCTGCTGCAAAACCCTGCGGCGACTCGCTATATTTCCCACCGGAAAGCTAAAGCTCTGCCCACATTGAATCCGCCCATACGACTTGATTACTTCACGCAACGCGGTTTCGTCATTGCCAATCCTCGTTTTACGAATAACAACGCGTCGAGTAACGCTCGCCGTAGGTAACGACACCGTAGGCAATTATAACCGGATCTAGGCAAAATTTAAAGAGAGTCGGTTACGCGTGGTTTCCTCACGATCCTCCATATCGCGTTACGCGGGTTGTTAAAATCGACCACTGCGCGATGCAAGCGTCGTCGAATACTAAACTATCTTTACTACGCGTAAATTGTTGTCGCTGGATGCGTACCAGGCACCGTGTCGAAGGAGGGCACACGGCGAAATAAAGAACTTTTTACCGCCATTGTTTCGCTGGCATAACCTCGTTAGTTGCGCCCGTCGTCAATCACGGTACCTTTAACGCCTCGTAAAGTTAAGAAACGCGACACTTAAGACAGATTTCAACCACGCCTTGCAGGCTCGCGTTGGCAATCGCCGCGCCAACTGTCAGGTTACGCGTCGATAATCGACGACCGTTATTTACGTTTTAAATCGCGAGATGCGCTTAGAAAAACGAGTGGATATAAAAAAATCAGACCCTCCCGTTTGCTTTTGTTTCTTATCGAGTAGTGTCGCATCAGATGTTTGTAATTAGCGTATTATAGAAAGAAACGGTGTCTTCATTAGTGGGTAACGACACGGTGTGCATTTAAAGAGGCATAGGTATGCGTGTTTAGAGGGAATCGGATCATCTTCGTAGTCGAGCCTTAAGGGCAGGTTAGAAAAGCATTCGGTGGAAGGAGAGAACAGCAGAACCGAGCGCTCCGCGTACTAAATCACCGCCGCACGTCCGTTTCTTTACATTGTACAGATTTTATTGATTATTTTACGGCCGGGAACATTGTAAATCTCTTCATCCTGTATCGGCGGCCCCCCTCGCTCCGTGTCGGATGCTCCCACCGGGTGCCCATAGCGCCAATTACGCGAGTCGAACGGTATTGTGGTATTCTCTCTGATCTGTCAGCCACGGCTACACGCCAGAGCCGTCTAAAAATCACTGTTAACTTCCATGGTACCACTGTACTCCTGTTTCCTATCAACTGCATACCGTCGTTGTAACTTTGTTATTTTTAATTCTGTTATCGCTTACCGTACGAAGGATGCATTCGTTCGTCAGCTTTTTCGTAACTGCGCGGCCAGTAAAACAAACGCAATTAGGAACGGCTGGGAGAAGAGTAAGACAGGATCTTTGCGCAATTTGATATACGTGTCGAACGGCGCGGCTCGCCTTTCGCCCGCGGAACAATGTTGTTCGTTTTCGCGGTCGCTAATGGCCGCCGCCGGTGCCTTAATTACAACCAAATACGGTCCAATCAGCCCTCGGGGGCCGGCGATGTCGGCCCGTTTCGAGCCGTTCGGCATATTGTCGGATCCGAACCGCTCCACTGCCCTTCTTTTCTTCTCGGTGCATCCATCCTGGTGTATATGGAGCATAGGCGTCGATAGATGGGGTCGCGGATTTCGTTCCAATACCCTGTTCCAGTTTAGGAAACCGCGGAGTATTCGTAGACCCTTGGAAGTCCTGTTGCGATGCAGTAAAATGCAGTTGATTACGTGGGTGAGATGTCTACCTGATCTTATTCTATTAAGGGTGCTTTGTTGTGCGTTATTGTATTAGTACAATGTATACACTGACCGTACATCAGTTTTATACTGCATTCTTGAGATTCTTAACATTCGTTGCTCCATAGTTTTAATCAGGGCCTGCGCAAGGCAGGTTCCGTGGTCTACGAAAATTACCCAATTAAAATTTGACCACTGGCCTCTTTATGGGGCCTGATTTCGACGGTGGCCTATAGCTTCCCGCTTATGTTTTTATAACACTTCTTCAGTTGCGCTCGACTCTTTGTACTTCTCTAAACATGTATCGTCAATTGGAGTATTTAGCCTATCCCGATTTGTACTTACAGGGCCGACTTTGGAGTAGTGCGTAGCCACGCAGAGTGCCCGGGTTCGAATCCCGGGCGGGTCCTCTACAGTTTTTTTCTCAAGGTATAGTTAAGAAAAAGTATCGAAAGTCTGTGACTTATTTAAATGTAAGAAAACGGAATATTATAAACATAAAGAGAATTATATACGTAACGGAAAAAGATGAGTGTAATTATGCATATATCTGCGCATGCACTTAAAAAATAACCAACCATCCAACCGATTCGTACAATCCTTTTCTGATTCAAAGATTGAAACTCAGGCGACGCCGCTGATCGTGGCGCATCCTGCGCGAAGATGCTCCTCGACGATCGAGAGCTGTTGCACCGACCTGCACCACCTCTTCGCGTCCGATGCAGGCCGAGGCTCGTTAGTGCGCGCCCGTAAATCAAGCCGCAGGGGTGCCAACCCGCTAATATTACCGGGGTTCCCCCGGGATAGGAGGAGCACGTTCGCGCCGCCGACGCGCACGGTAAACGTTCGATATATCTCATCGATAATGAGTTTGTTAAATGGATTAATATTCCACTTTCTCTTTTCCCTCCTTCTGCCGTTTAACCCTCTGTTGCATAATGCCCTCCCCCGGGAATCCAATAAAAATTAATTGAAGAGAGGAGAATACCTTGGATGAAATAATTTTTTCGTAATTCCATCGATTAAATCGTTGTACGAACGACTAAGAAATTTATCCGATAGATGGTTGAGGTATCACTCGAACGAATCCTCGATCGTAAAAGAATGTTACACGTGATCCGGTTCGTTTTTACTGCTTGAAACTGTTCCACGGGCAATTTGTAGTCCCGGTAATCGGATGTGTCTCGGCTATGCAATCATTTGTAATGGAAAAGTGCCGAGACGCATGAGTCTAGCGCGCGGGGAGTATTATCGAGGAAACAGGAATCGTCTTTTTAACGGGCGTTCTGTTTCATTTAACATCGGCCGGCTAGGTGTTCCGCGCGTGTAAAGACGCTACTCGATTTCAACGCGGTTCTAATGACGGGTTAGCAACGCATAGAGGATAGAGAACTTTAATGCGCTTAGCGTCGATTACCAGGAATATCGATACGATCCTTCGGGATCTGGTGCGCTCCTGGAGGCAGGGTAACTCGTATATACAGCCAGATAATTAATGGAGCCGGTAATGAGCTGATTATTATTAATAATATTTAGCCGGGGTTAAGCCGAGGCGACCCCGCCGTGCTGGAGCCCGGCTGCTCGTTAATTGAATCTGCCAATCATCGTAATGAGCGTCAGCGCCGGATCCGCTGTCCGTTCTTCGTTGGTGCACTGCTCAGGGCCTCGAGCTTGATGCTCGCCTCGTTCGTTTCGAAAAACGAAATATCCATCTTGCTCTCTGCAACCTTATCCCAAGAAATGTGAGCAATCTTCTCCGCCGACCGCCTTTCGAGAACTTGATCGATATCGCGAACCGTGTCTAGAACCTCCTGGTAATTGTTGCTATTCGTTTTCATTAATTGTACCGCGCGCTGAATCGAGCCTCGACCAGCTACCGCGCCGCCATCGATGGAATCGTCTATCCCCCTTCCCTTAGAATAAATTTCCGTCCGTGTGAAAAAGGGGAGAATGTTTATATCCAAGATGGTTGACGACGTAAAGCTGTAGAGGAACATTCCGATACCTCGGATTCTTAAACCCCGATTCACTGTCCGAAAGTAATCATTACTCTTCGTAATGCGTTCAACGCGACCCTAAAATGAAACGAAGGACGTGTATACTGTAACCTTTTAACAGTACTTTCTCTTTTTTGCCCCCAGCTACGACCACTTCCTGTTCTTCGTCTTCAATACCGGAGGACGGATACGTTTGTGAGCCGAGGCCCAACGACAGAAGTAACCGTGATAAGTCAACGGAGACAATGCTCGTCCTCTTCTGTAGATAAGCACCTCTCCGGTAAGTACCTGTTCGCATACCTTCTTGATCACTCATCCAGGATTTCGGAAAAATGCACTCCTACCTTTTACAAACATGCCTGGAATCGGGATTTACGAATTACAGACACAATCAAAGGACTAAAGATTAAGATTGGTTGCGTGCGATAGTTATCAAACGTTGCCCGATACAGTTTACGATTAGTTTGAACTGGAAGGCCTCTAAAAAGTTGCCGTGTAGTAATCTGCTTCTATATTTAATAATAGTGGATTATTAGGATGGTCGTAAAAAAGTTCAAAGTATTCGGCTCTCGATTATTTGAAAAGAGGGCAGGAACTATTTTATTCTAGAATTTCTGATACGATCTTTTAACGAATCGTGCACATTAATGCTCCGATCGTTTCTCAAAAGTTAATTTCTAATATCCCCCTATCGGTTGATAAAATGGACATCTGAACCTGTAACCAACATTTATCGATGCCCAAGCATTGGTCTACGTATTCGCGATACATGTACGAGTTAAAAAAGAAGAAGAAGTTTTAATTTTAACGCCAGCACAACTGATTGAAAAGAGAACGGCGGAGCGTATCGGTAGTTTCGCGAAAACTCGTTTCTGTCGACGCCCGTAGGGATTAATAGATTAGCGAAAGGCACGTCTCCTCTTAATTCCATCCCATTATGGGTTAGGTTCATTGGCGCGAGGCGGGTCCGGTCGATTATGGTAGATAGCCGAAATCACCGGTGGATCGCGGAATTAGGTCGAATTACGCGAGTGGATCGCCGTACGCGATTACTTTTAGAACGAGCAACTTTGCCAGCCGTGGCGAAGCAACGTTTCCATCCGCGATTTTACACGTGCCTCGTTTAAATCACGCTCCACCATCCGTGAGTAAATTAATAAACTCGGAATAAAGCGGTCTTCTTCTTTGTGTAGACTCGTTCGCAATGAGAATTCGAAGGGCAGATAGTTGTTGATTTTAAGAGCAAATACTCGATGTTAATTTCTGATTTAGTTTACTATTTAGTTCACTGTAATATGTAGACATCAGCTTGTTGCCATTGAATGATATCAAAGTACAACAACTAAATAGGGTTCAGCTTGATCGCAATGAGAATTGGAAGGACAGATAGTTGTTGATTTTAGGAGCAAATACTCGATGTTAATTTCTGATTTAGTTTACTATTTAGTTCACTGTGATATGTAGATACCATCTTGTTGCTATTGAATTATATCAAAGTAACCAAACAGGGTTCATCTTACAAGGCTGTTTCGCAGCCTGGCCTGACTCCGAGAAGACAAGTATTTTCGGACGTTTTCTGGGAGGCAAGTTTTGTCGTGTCTTTTTCCCTCGTTCTCGCCGTGAGATTTCGCATAGATTTCAATTACGGCGAAATTAGAAGCGGAATCGTATTTCACGAATCCACCGGCGGCACGACTGGCTACCGAATGACGGGAGAAATTAATCAAAATAATCATCTCTGGGGCCCGGGGCGGCCAGCGGGGCCTGTCATTTACTCCCCTGGAACTCTTCTTCTCCGTTCTGCCTTTAGATACCCGCTGTATATATTCCACGCTATCCGGTAGCCGACCGAAACCTTCTTCGGCCTTTAGTAAGGAATCTAGAAGTCCGTTGGAAGCAGCCGATGCGTTGTTCTCCCCGAGGTTGAATTTTAAATCAACGCGCCGTGGATGCGTCTGCCCTTGGAGGAATTTCGTTTGCTACAGGTTTTCGACCGTGGCGCAACGGGATCGTGCGAAAGCCCCTCGATTATAAAATGTACACTAGTAAATCGATGGTCTATAGTTTGACGATGTAAGAAAGACCTCCGAGGGAGTGGCCCCGGCGTGGTGGGGGTGATAGTAACGCTCGCGTGGGAGTCACGCCCCTCCTCCTCAAACATTTCTACTATTTAAAGTAATTTTCGAAAGATGTTCGTTTCGCTCACGCGTCTATCATTTGTTTCTGCGGATTTGTTTCTGTGGATTTTCTGCCCCGTTTCGTTACATCGACTCAAGGATGCAATTTACATAGAAATAAGTACATTTTTTATCGCCCTCCTCGTGTCTCTCCATTTTTTTTTATTTATGTGTGACTGATATTAGGTTAAATAGGTCCTTCGTTTGCATACTAACGTCCATGATAAGTACGTGTTTTCACGTTCTTATCGTGTTTTTTAACTTTTAATTTATGTCCTGCTAAGATTAGATTGATTGGTTACCCCGTGTGCATAGTAATGCACTTTTTCTAGGCGCAATGATTCTTATCGTTGACTTTGTATGTATCTAATAATGGCCTGGTTAATGGTCGAAAACGTTTATATCCATATCGTGCAAATATGTCACGTAGAAAAAGATCGAAATAATGCCCGAGTTACGAAAACAGAAGAGACAATTATTTTGAATCGTATGGATTTCTTCTGGGATCACGTTAAGTTCTCGGAACAGTCGAGACTCGAGCGGAATCGGTGATCCATCGATTCCTTTCGAATCCGTTTGGAATGGGACCTGGAATCAGGTTGATAGGAATTAGAGGGTGAGGAGAAGGGTCGGATGAAAGATAGAAGGCAAAGGGTGGGATTCGAGGGCGCAAAGTAACGCCATCGGACACGCGAATGAGAAACGGGACGGTGTTTCGCGGAGGCAGGAGGTCCGAATGGGCCAATAACTTTCCGAGCTTATGTTCCTGAATATAAAGGGGACAGTGGTAGTTTGCGGTACGACGTCACTCGCATGTCCCCCTTGCTCACCCCTATTATTCCCTTCGCTCCCTTCTAACGCGACGGTTCTGATGCACGATTGTCGTTCTTATTCAAATGCACGCCCCTGCAAACCAAACGCGATGGCTCTCGCGGCCATCGAGTGATTCACGACTCTCTGTCGACTCTGCGACGAGTCGCGTTTGCGTTACACCACGTTGCCTCGTCTTGTTTCTATGTCGAGTTCGAACATTCGTATTGCCTTGGGAACGCCTGTCTCGTTTTGAAATCGCGTTTGTAGAATGGGGGGACCATTTAGGCTATAGCGAAGGGGTAACGTAGAGATTTAGAATCTTGCTTTTATACATGGGACATTCCAAGCCATTTCGACCACTTTTGGACCCGATCATTTTTCATTTGGCTAAAATTTTGTTTATGTCATAGTACCCCACTGAACACCTTTTTGTGAATTTTTCCAGATTTTTGTACAAGTTATGAATTTTTGACAGATCTGTAGCCATTTCATACGAAAGAAACGACGTTTCTGTTGAAAAAGTCATAGCTTTTCTTTCGGTACGATACAAAAATCTGCAGAATTGTTCAGAAAGGTATTTAGTAGGATATTATGATGTAAACAAATTTCAGCCCAATAAAAATCGGTCGGTGTCCAAAAGTGGTCGAAATAAGACAAACAAGATGACTTAGTGTCCATTCATTTTCTTCCGTCGAGTCTGACGAGTAATCCGAAGCCCTCAGGGGCTGTAGCGGTGTTTTTTGAAGCTACAGTACGAGCTTAGCAGCCCCAAGGTACCCGAGCTAGAGGGATAAAAGCTATCTATATCGATAGATGAGAACTAAAAGATACTGCAAACAAATAGAGAAAGTGGCAGTGAAATAGCTTCGTCAATCGTAAAAAGCTGAACACTTTAATACACGAGTAAACTGAACCGAGTAATCCGAAGGCAAGGCAGCAGTGTTTAAAGCGATAGGTGTTCTTATTAAAATTGTACGCTTCGTTGTAGGTCCCTCGGGTGAAATAGCGTTGCCCGTGGGATGACCTAATATTTGTAGGTCGCGAGAAAAAGTGTAGGGGGGTTCGCACGCAGAGATTCTGGGCACAGTTGCCCACCACGGACACGCGGCACGTTGCCCACGAGCTCCTGTGGCGCTCACCGGGCTTCGACACCCACACGCCGTGTCGCCTCACCAAACACATAAATAACGACAGTTTCGGAGACTCTGCGTCACCGTTCATCTTGCTAGCCATTCCGTTGGAATCTTCTTCCTTGGATCGTTGGGTTTTTCTGGAACCCCTATCGAAGCTCACGAAATGGTCGAAGGGAACTAGGCAGTCGGACGATCATTTTTTTTCTGTTACATTTTCCGAAAGTGCCAACCTTCCCAAATAGTATGTCTTTCGAGAAGGGTAATTGTTCGTTTGGAAGGGTCGATTAAGACGATATCGGTGTGTCGGTGGTAGTTTGGTGTGCCTACCGGGTGGCACTACAGAAATTGCCTCGGAAACAGAACCATCGTTGTTGCCAAGGTAAATTAGTAATCGTTAAAGGGAAACGGAGGAGCGTTAACCCTCCTCGGCAAACAGCAGGATCGAAAAACCGAAGTAAGCGATCAACCGGAATTGCTTCGGCACCGATAGCCTTCCCCTCGTTCGTTCGCCACCTGTTATGACGGAAATTTCTCTATCTATCGGGTCGGAAAGCGCCGACGCGTGCTCGATACAGATGTCGAAAGTCATGACTCGGGTGCTTCCAACGTAAGAGTGAGAAAATTTAGGTGTTTAATGTTGAATGCCTTTAAAAAAATTGGGAAACCATTGGATCTCTTGATCTCTTATTCTTTCCTCACGAAGGTCTCGTTTTCGTACGTTACTTCGTGACAAGAAAATAAAGTGCGTCCATGCACTATAAAATAAACGAACCGAACAAAACTTCTAAGCCGAGGGTTTAGAAAAGAGGGAATAATATCTCACTTTCGTATCGATCTAGTGATTTCTTTCATTAAAAGAAAATCACGAAGGAACAACACCGCAGTCCTCGGAGTGAAAGTAAGGGAACTTCCTCCTCGAATCGTGTGCCAGGTATCGCGTTGGCGATTGTTTAGGGACAACGGACGGTCAACTACCAGTTGGAATTCGCGATTGACGTGTTCATTAGAAAGCATCGCCGGCGTCGTGTTGGTAATCGCGCATACAGCCTGCACGAGGGACACGAGGGGAGACATTTTGCGACGCGTTACGCCTACGCGGATCTCGCGTGGCTGCGGGCATTAAATTAATCGTGCGTTTCGTTTGTCGAGAACCGCGGTCACAATCGTATACAACGGATACTATGTTGTCGCTGTCACGAAACTGACGTCTCGCATTTGCCGTGCCCCAACAACGACAAGGCACCGTGTAACTCGCTTGCGATTACGACTCGGTGGTCGAGCGAGCCGCTCGACGACGCCCTCGCGACCGATCCCTGCCAGGAAGCGGCTCTTCGAACCGACAACGATATCTTCCGAACGGCCGCTATTGTTCTACATTCCTAGTTTCTCCTTGCGAGCAGAGAAAATACTAGCTCGATTATTTACTTGACTGTAGGAGAACTATTTGTTGTTTTTTCTTTTTATTTTTAAACTTCAATGTTTATATCGACAATCGATGCTTTTATATTAATAATAGGTGACGAAATTAGGTGTGTTTGTAGAATGATCTGATGTAGGTGCAACTTGAAAGGTTGCGTCGAATTGAAACACAAGTAATATCATATTACTAATACGTGATGTTTAGACTGTGGATGTTTATGCATTTATATCGTGAGAGGATTTCAGGATGGATATACAGTAAAAACCTCCATAAACGCACAAACTCGGGACTGAACTTGTGCGTTTGTCGTAGAGTTCGTACATTCTCCGATGTTTGCCTACTAGCGAAAACACCAGGGCATGTCAGTGAGATAATGTAATGCAACGGTGAAATTTTTGTATTATTAACTATTTCGTTGTAAAACTTTTACTATCGTGTTCCTGACATTCTGATTAAAACGAGACCGAACGCGACGTGGTTCGTAACATGTTTACTTGTACCAACTTATTTGGCCATTTAATCCGGGAACCATCCTGTACATTAAGATACTGGGAAGTACATTAAAATACTGGGAAATGTATGCGGATGTGAACGAGTGCAGGAATATATGAACTGTCAACAATTGTACCGTTTAAAAAATAAAACACGGTTTCATTTAAATTCTTTATACGAATAGACGAAAATGTAAATTTGCATAAACATCCACAGTCTAACGACGTGTGAATTGCCGACCATTAGATTACGTACGTTCGAATGTAGTACGTGTACAAGTTTCTCGATAAGAACGCGAGATAAGCAAATTTCAAAAATAGCTATCCTACCAATTAGAGAAACACGGCGAATAATAATGGCACAGGCCAATAACGCCCCAACATATTGTTTTTCTTCCACCGAGACCGGACCGTCCCGTTCCAATCTACGTGTCTGACATACGATCTTCCCTAATCACGAAGGAATTCTAATCTCCCGGCGGTGGACGTGGGTCTTAATAACGAATCTATCTTAATTAAATTAAAATTCTCATCGGGGCCTACCACCGAGGTTCTGGTTCCTAGGGCGTGTCCGTGTTCGGTCCGAGCGGTGAGTTAGCGGTAACCCCCGCCCGTGGCCGGGCCCACCGGGCCCGAAAGAACGGGAAACAGTTGTCGAAAAATCGTTGGAAAGTTCTCACAGATCCCTTTAGTAAATTAATCTATCCTTCGGGAGAGGCTGATCGATGAATTTACTTTGTAGTTTCCACGCCTTTCGCTTCGGCGGACGTCTCGAAAACGCATCTCCCCTCCTTCTTTGCCTTTCTCGATGGAGCATTCGCGAGGCATAATATTACCATTCCTTATTCTTTAACGATCGGCAGCCAGCCGAGTGTTTCACGGTGCCGTGGCTCGGTCCTGTATCCCCTCGGCTCCTTCCCCTTTACGATTCCGTCCCAATTTATTACGAAACCGTGAGCTTTTCCACGCGATAGTCGAGAGGCGTCGAGAGATCCGAACTCCGGGGCCCCTTCGAATAGCGCCCTCATTTCGTATTCATAAAGCGGTGGTGGGTTCTCCGAGGGTCTCTTAATATTCGAGGAATACGAGGCCTCCTCGGGCCGCGTCTCACGACGGACCCGCGCGACCCTGAGGAATCTTCTTCGGTTAATTACCGTGAAATACGACTGATCGAGAAATTCGGATAAGCGTGTTGCGTCGTAAATCGAGCAATATAATTCACTTTACCCTAATAACCCGTCTAATATGAATTTTATCCCGTCGCTGGGGGTAATGGACACACCAGATAGTCATTCGGACGGCGATTAACGTTTCGTCTCTCTTCGTGGTAGAGGTGTCTCTGTTGACGAAGGAAAGGAGGGAAGTAATTAGATGTCGATTTCTTATTTCTCTTTAAGTTATCAAGTTTAAACAAGGGATCGATGGTTGACACAGACTCGAATAGCGTAGTCTAGAAGAAAAGATTGTCTCGTTCTACTTCGTCCACGTGTTTTTTTAAATAACGAGGGAAAAAATTAACATCGAGGCACTGTTCCTTCGAAACGAAATTCCACGGTGACCCGAGGTTTTCTCTTTCGCTGTGCTCGACGTAATGGCGCGGCGAGAATGAACGGCGAAGCGTGTATTGCGCCGGGAACTCGTTTCGGGGCGCGACGGCGCGGCGTTCGGTTGAAATTTTCGAAAATCCTCGTTTCGTAATTGTTTATTGTGATCGAGGGTTCGGCTGGAACGAAGCGCGCCCCCCCGTGGCGCATCGCGAATGGGATCTAAAAGGACGAGAGGAGTGGAACGTGGGTTCCTACCGTTAACATCCGACTTTACGACGCATCCTGGTCGCACGAGGCGTGCACCTCGCGGGTCCCTCTACAAGCCCCCGTAATTTGATAATATAGGGTTATGGTGGCGCCAAGCTGAGCCGTTTAAATTCATAACATTGTTTATTCCTATTAGACCGACCTATTGGGCCCGTTCCGCGCGATATTTCATTCGTATACCAAGGCCGCGCCGCGCGTGGATGCGCTCTTGCCTCGATTTTTCGTCGAGCACGGCCGTTTTTATGTAACGGACCCCGCCGTCGACCGACTCCTTCCTCTCGAATAGTAAACCTGTAACGGCCCCGAAACTCGAATACATTCGAGACTTGTCACGAGTGAATCACGCGCGGCGATCAAATTAACTTGCCTCGGCGCGAGCGTTCATCCAGAAAACGGTTACGAGTTGGACGACGGTTCCTCTTCGATGCGAGCGCTGGGATCTCGAATGAGTTACCACTCGCTGGGTACTTGAAAATATCTGTTTATTTATCCCACAGGGTTTCTCGTCTTTGAAGGGAGTGTATAGGCACAGCTTTAAAAACCGTAAAAATGGTAAAAATAGTTATTTGTAGTTGTTCGAGGGGGATGTCACCGTCCAAGGATTGGGTTCTCGAGAAATTGCCGAGCGCATCGGCGTCGTTCCAAGCTGTTTACGAGCGCGGCCTGTTCCCGTCCGGGACGGTCGGACATCCTTGGTGCATCCTTGTTGCTCCTAGTCGGCTGGCTGTCAGCGAGAACGTGAAATATCGTCCTGCCCAACTAGCATCCAATAATTAGTTTACTCCTCATTACGGTTGGCTCGCGTTATTAGGAGGGCCGCTGGTCCCGCGGGGGAAGGAGGGGGCGAGGGGAGAGGACGGGAGAGGGCGAGAGGAGAAGGGGAGAGCTCTAATTAACTGAACGTTTAGGGGTTGCTCGACCGGTCGACTACGCCCGATCGGTTAACCAATTCCGTTGTTGCCTGCCTTGTGCACCTTTCGAATACTTTGTGCTAATCTTGCACCTGTGTTTCGTTCGTCTATTGTTGTCACTCTTTATTTAACCCTCGACTGCTGTCCTTGCAGCACGATGGAAGGTGGAAGGCATCTAGGGTGTTCGCGTAGAGAGCTTCTTCGATGAGACTGGGATGTTACGCCTGAGTGTTATTATTAAACTTGCGGATCTTTATGCAAAATAAAATCTTCGTGAATTGAATCTAAATAGGAATTTATTTTACTCTGCAAATATTATAACATGAACTTTATTTTCAATCTTTTTTATATTCTTACATACTGTTTGCATTTTGTAGTTTCTTGCACATTCAAATTTCCTATGAATGCATAAAGATCCGCAGTCTAGTTATTATTATTGTTACTACCGCAATCGGAAGCTCGATAGTTGCACAAAGACCGTGATTATATTATACAAAGGACCACTTCGTACCAACCCCTACTCGCACCTGTTAGCGAACCCCGAAGTCCCTAATTCTCCAGAGCCCCTAATCTTTACCAACTCTTGCTACACGGTAGCTACGCCTCTAACCCCGGTGCTCTCAGCTCCGATCTCTCGCGGTGCGATAGATCATCCACCGCGGTACAATGTACGACGCCCGATGAGAAGTTCTCGTTGGGTGCTCGAACACACGGGTAGGAGAATCTAAAGAAAAGAAATCGTGCGAGCGGGAGAGGATGGAGAAAGACTGAAAGTCTGAAACATTAGAGAAAGTCAGCATGCCCGCGCACGAGGCTATCTCCGATCTTTGATCTCGGTAAGCGGCGGGATCGAGGAGGTTCGATGGGGTTCGAGGGAGGAGACAGACGAGGAACAGGGGCACGGTCTCGAGAGAGAAACGAAACGATCCGTAGGAGGTATGGCGCGCGGGAGCCATCTCTGTTAATCATCGAGTAATTACCGCTCCAATTATCAGATACTGAGATACGAGCGCGGTGGATCACGCAGGATCCAAAGAATCTGTTAGCCGCGCTCGCGCTGGAGGGATCTGGTTTGCGGCGCAGCCATCGTTCCAACGTGCGCGACAGCCACGATCCTCGATCGTCGATCGTTGATCGCCACGGGAGATTGGTGACCGCCGCGCGAGAAAGTGTCAATTACCGCCATCCGTCGATATCGCATGCGGGGAAATTAATCTGGTGTCGCTGCGAAAATCGAAACACGCGTCGCACCGTGGAAGCCACGAGTTATCGAGGGTTAAAACGGGGATGTAAAAAATGATGAATTTTGTGGTAGCTTCGACACCTATATTATCGATGAGGCAATATTTAATGCGACGAGGAAGGTGTAGAGGAAAGCGGACGAAGTAGAAGCTCCATGGTCGATAAAATGGGAATTGGGTTCATTTCGAATCATCGTAACTTCGAAACAGATAACGCGAAGTGCTGTTTGGATCACTCCTTTTCATTTGTCTTTAATCGACACAGTCCACGGTTCCTCCACTCGTGGTACCACGTACCTCTCAATTATTTCTTCCCCCCTCCATCGTGTTTGAACAATCTGACTGTAAGCGTCGTGAATGAATTTTGACGAGGCAATCGCGAGTAAAAGAATGCCGGAGGAGAACGAGCGGCGCGAATCTCGAAGGATCTTTTCTTCGAGTCGGTTCCCGAAGGCGCGTAGTCCGCGTTTAGGGTTGAACAGGGGCGGGACAATACTTGTCCAGCGGCTGGTAGGTTGAACAGGGCGTTACCCGGCATTCCTTGGTAAATTAACTTAGCGGGCGGCTGCAGCGCGCCAGCGAACGGCGCGGCACGGCGCGTCTCCCTCCAAATATTCATTTAAAAAGGTAAATGCAATTTTGCCGTTTTACGTGATTGAGATAATGCCCTCCGATTAACGGGCCCGTCCCTTGCTCCCTTCGTTTCTCGAGTCGATCTCTTCCTTTCGCGCTCCCCACGCCTCGCTCTTTTCTGACGCACCCCTACGGTAGCGAACGCGTCATTACCAAAATTCAACCCACCGTTCCACGAATATCGTGGAATAAAAACTGTCGGTTCGATTTTCCGCAGGTGTGCGAATCTCGAGTTCGATGCCTGTCAATCGACGCTTCCGCAAAGTTTGCGGCGCAGTCTTGTAGGAAAGAATTACTATTCGTGGAAAGAATATTACGTTATCGTCACGTCGAATACGCTTTATTGCCGCGTCTATGTAACGACGCTCCGTGGTCAAAAGCCTTTATCGATTAGTTATTCACCAAGAGTTTTTTATTCTGAGACCACACATTTACATTAAAATAAGAGCTGTAGCTTTCTCGAGCATACATTCTACAGCGATTCGTCCTGAATCTACTGGATCTACTGGATCTACTGGATTTACTCCGGAGGACTCCATACGAGGAGTCGTCTCTCGTCTGGGTGGCGCGTTCAAGGCTCCGCTACAATAGCCTTACCGAAGAGTCCATTAGCGGCAAAGAACTCCGCTCTATGACCGAAGCAGCCAAAGAATCTGCACGCCACTCGTACGCGATAAAGTAAAGTAACTTGAATGAAAGTTTAAATTGAAACAAATTATCATCTGTTCGCGAGTCGGTTCGTTCGCGGTCTGGGCCTCGTTTCGGCGTGTTTGAGGGTCGGTTAACACCCGATAATACCCAATAAGTGGGGCCGAGCAGTCGTCGAAGGAACGCTGCTGATACCATCGGATGCTAATTCGCGCGATTAAACGGCGAACAAGCGTGGTTCGTTGTAGATCTCGTTCGGTGGTTAAACGGGGGCAAGATTCCAGGGAGGCGAGCCGACGGGTAATTCGCGGAGATCGTACATCATCCCCGGGGAACGGTTGTCCGCCTATTCGGGCGCTTCGTTTGGGCTTAAATCAAATTTACTAATTAACACCATTTACCAGGATCTATAGCGCGGGCGACTCGCGCTGTCCGGCGTCCGTGACTCTCTAAGCTCCTTTTTGTTTCCTCTTCAACGTCGGTACGCGTTATTGATGATGCTCGTTAAAGAGCTCTCACGTGCCGGTGGGGCAGTTCTTCTTCGTCCCGATCCCCCCCCCCCCCCCTCTCTCTCTCTCTCTCTCTCTCTCTTCGCATCTCTCGTCTCGCCGTGGCCATTCCAGCGTCCTCGACACCGACTCCTGTATGGCCGTGATCCATCCTCGTGGCGCTCGGCGTTGGCTGCCGCGGGACATTAGTCATCGACAATCAAGATGAATTCACTCTTAAACAATGACGCTTAATTTCAAGAAGCCACCGACGAACAACCACCGAATTCCCGAGCTGCTCCGGCCCGAATAAATCCATCGACGGTTGCTGGTTACACGGGGGTCACAACATCAATCGTCGCTGCAGTCACCAGCTTTGGCACCAACCCCCTTCTTCCAGTCAGGCGTCCTCGTTGACGATGGACCTGACAGGATTCTCATGCTGGAGAATCGTTAAATGATACAGCGTACGCTGAGCGTAAAAGAACAGAAAAATGTCGAGCGACGACATTTAATAGTGTTGTATAATTATATAAAGAAAATATAAATTGCAGACTGTACGTCGCTGCAAGGGAATTAAATTCTTTGCATATTTCGATAAACTATTCGTTTATAAAGAAGAATATATTTTAATAGTTTGAACAAATATCGTAACCGACAATACGCCTCGTCGTATGCCAAATTTGAACAGTGGCTTCGTTGCTTTCTCTGGAGTTGATTACAACGGCAGAGAAATGAAAGCCAGCGTTTACTAAAATTTAATAGAACGATATCCTTTAGAAGCCAAATGAAATTCGAACCTGTACGAGCCCCGATCTCGCCTAGAGCGGAGGATCGTCTCTGGGAATTAATGTTCGTCTTGTGTACGTCGATGTTGCAACTTCGGGACCGTGGCGTCGCCCTTTTCACGGTGGAAGTTGGACGTCCAGTCGCACGTCCGCTTCTCTCACGTTATTACCGAGCGCATACGTAGAACCGTGCGGGGCAGGATTTATGGTGCGTCGCATTATCACGTAAGGTAACGCGACACCGCAATTCCACTCGGCGGCACTGACGGCCAAACGCGCAAATTACCATCGCGATTGCGGCTAACTCGGGCCTTTACGCTAATAACGGCAACACCACGCGGCGAATTGCAAACAAGGACAAGTGGTACGCGAATACTCAACGGGACGGGACGCGCAATCTTTCCCACCGAGGGCGTAAACCGCAACCTGCTGGTGCATCATCGCGCCTCGGAATATTTATTTATCCTGTACGTCGTCGCCTCTCGAAACTTGCGAAATACGGAGCCATAGTTGGAAACAAGTGCTCATCCTGACAGCAATTCACGTTTAGGTGCAGAAACATGGGGATTTGGATATTTTAGGGCGTGGAAAACTTTTTTTTCTTTATTAATTAATACGATCCATGGATCGTTTGAATTTTCAATCTAGCTCTGTCGGAATGTTTCGCGAATATTTTGGAGAATTTAGTAGCGCAATATCTCGCGATAGGTACGCACACGAGGCGGATTTTCTCACAGAGAGCGCGTAAACCGCAAACAATGTCGCGACCACATCCCCTTCAGCACGTTTAAGGAACACATACCCAGCAGGTTGGGAAAATGATCTTTCTTAATTTTTTATGAGGAAGTGAAAGACATCCTTTATTCGGGATTTTCTGGGTTTGCCTACTTCGAAGCGTGCAAATAATTTTTAACAGTCGATATTCTCCATCCTCGGGTGCTGTAGCTACGATCGTAGCTGCGGTTCTGATATTTTCAACACTCTCAGAATGATGGAAATATTCCAATTTAAGAAGTGGTACTTGTTCCTCCCAGCGAAGTCGAGGAATATCTATCGAGGGAAAATCAGAATCGCTCGAGAGCGAAAGGGTGTCGTTCGGGGTCGATCGTGGGCGTTCATTCGTTACAAGCGGTCGACGTATACACGCTCAGGTTTTATCGGTGCGGGCTCAGTGGGGTTACGCATCCACCGACGCGATCGAATGCAAATGCCGCGAAACGCCCGGGCAGAATTATATCATTACTCGGTTGGTCCCAGTGGTGGCGTGGTCCGTGGTCCGTGTCTTTTTTCAAATAAGGAAATAAATTAAGACGTAATGGGCTTAATAAGGCTCCGGTCGGATAGCATTCCGCGACCGTGCCAGTAACTAATGGCAGCGTTTTCGCGTTTTATGTCGTGTCGGGGCGGCAGAGGGGTGGGAGGGGCTCCCAGGTCCGCCGGACCCAAGGGTTCGCCGTGTAAACTGCCAAAACACTCGACCCTCGCTTCTTTTTCTCTCTATTAACCCTGCGAGGGCTTCTGGGGTCTTGGCTGACCCCTAGATTCTTCACAGGCTGTGAATCACAGCTCGCTTTAGTTACTTACATTTGTCATAAACGAATGAAATATTTTCGCTAGTCTTTCCAAAGCGTTATACGCACATTGTATAGTCAGCCCCATAAATATTCGTAACCCTCGATGTCCATCGAAGAAATTTCTTTAAATTAAATTGTAGGTTTGACTTTTCCAAGTGTACGTTTGTATAAATATGTTGATGTATATGGTACGGTGAATGTGATAAATTCTGAAATATTTATCGAATAATTTATCTTGTTAATGCATATGCTGTCTACACAGAAATACTGTCTGAGTAGGTTTGGGGAGGAATATTGAATACTGTTAAATATCATTCCCAGTGTAATTTAAACAAATTTCTTCAATGGACATAGAGGTGTACGCGTATTGCCACTTGTTTATTATTATCAGAGTTCCTTAAAGTCATCCATAATTCGAATCAAGCTTTCCTCGCCTCTGGTTTCGAATAGAGCCGGGAATGAAAAACGACAGATGGAAATTTCGATGCATTCCTGTTTCGTTTTTAATTCGAGTCTCGCTTTAACTCGATTCAACACCTCGATGCGTGTCCACCGAAACTCGACGCCTCGTTTAACCGATGATCGAGAACGGACGTGAGAGATCCGGAGATAACGTCGGGATCGCTCGAGATCATTAAATTACAGTGGAGGCTCGAATTATCGCAGGGAAACGGGGCTGAAAATTCCTGGACGTGCAATAATCACGGTAGTCGATTCGAGGCGAAGGAGACCCCACCTACAAAGTACGTAGCCACATGTGGCCACTGCTACCAAGTTGCTGATCCCTCCAACTTCGATGCCTGCTAAGTGCACTTAACGCGGTTCAATTTGCGAAGAGGCCATATGGACATCCGAGTGTAAAGGGTTAAGGAATACTATGCATGGCGCATAAACTGAAAGCTGGTTTCTCTGAAAACCAAACGAAGAATTAATTTAACGGTCGTTCGACTCACAAGGCACACGAGTTTAGAAAGGGATAGGGTTCGAGATTGTTTAAAGTCTGTAGAGGGAGCGAAAGTGACGAAGAGACGAGACGCTGATGGAAATAAATCGAGAAAGGCGAATCAACGAGATCAGGGGGAGCAGAAGAAAGGTGAAAGAGAATATCGAGGGGGAAGCAGGCGAAGAAGAAGTGGAAGCAATAGCAGCCACGGCCAAATACGACGTGGATCGGCTGCAGAAAGCTGATACTGGTATACCTGGGATACAGGAGGCCGTGCAGCGGTGTAAATGCAATCAAGAAGGCCTCAATTAGACCGTCACGCCGTACATCCCTCATCTCGGAGTCTCGCCTCCTCCTCTCTTCTCTTCGTCCACCGTCGATTTCGTCGTTCTCCGCGTCGTCGTCTTCTTCTACTCCTTCTTCCTCCTCACTTTCCCCCACCGACGCCTACTTCGTCTCCTTCCTCTCATTGTTTTGTATCTGGCCAGCCAACGAGGCGAGAAAGGTGCCTTTCAGGATGCTCGATACTTCTCGATCGCGAAAAATCGCAAAGAACACGGTATTGTCTCGAAATAAGCAACTCGGTCGGGATCGGCGAGTTGCTTGTCTCGAGGGAGGTATGCTATTCGGCTTGACAATGTTCTCGAGCGAGATGAGGGGGACCCGTAGAAAAAAAAACAGGGACATACATACAACTAACAGTATCGTTTCGGCGAATACACACGCCAGAGAAAGAGAGAACATTACACGTGTTTTGTGCTCTTTCCACTATTCTGTCCGGCTTCTCGTTTTCACGGTCGATTCTTTTCGATCCTCTCGAATTCTCGCTTCTTCGCAGATCTCTCGCTCGGCGGGCGACTTCGAACAAAAAGGCGGGGGATACCGAGTTGCTTATTTCGAGACGGCACTGGATAACCTAAGAAAAATTCGAAGAATTTTCCACGAAGTTCGACGTAGTTGGAGCGTAAAACAAAACCGGATACACGACTCCTCGTGATAAGTAAAATATTCTAGAAACGTGGTAATGTACGGTTACCTTGAAATGATTTGTAGTGGAAATTATGGTAATGTAGGAAGATTATCCAGTGTTTAGTAGAGTTTCCTTTTGCACGTTGCTTCGCATCCTTCGGTTCGTTAATTGCTGATAGCCCCCACCCGAGTGACGCGTGATAAACCACCTCTAACTTCTCTCTTCACTATTCGTCGGATAGCGTATCTCGTCGACGCCGAGTTTCGCGTTTCGCGGCTAATCCAATTATAAAAACGGAGACGTAACTGGTCGCGAGTGCGATTACCGAGCTGTTAGCCCGAGAACAGTTTTGAGCGAATGTCGAGGAAGAGGAGTATGATTCTGTCGTAAAGCCGTCCGGTTTCCCTGTCGTTAGGCCCTATTAAACGAACTATAAGAGAACACGAGGGAGGTCTGACGAAGCTTTGAGCGAGCTTGCCGGGGTCCGAGATTAAGGGGCTGTTTAATCTGCATCCATCGCGATGATAGGTAACGGTGGAGAGTCATCGTGGGGGCCTTTCACGTTAACCGAGTTAGTTACAGGAAACCCTGCAATTAGGGATTGTTAACTGGATAAAACCTTACGCGTGCTGCGCGTGAGGGGACGCGGGAAAAAAGGACGAGCATTTAAAAGGGCGGGAGGGTGGGGTGGTCATCGCGGCTCCCGACGCGCACAAAGTATTCGTTATCCTGCGAAGTTGATCGACGCAAAAATCGGCAACCGTTCTTCTCTCGGGAACACGTGTTTAATAAGTTCCCGTGTAGATCCGAGCACTGGTGAGCACTGGTGAGCACTGGTGAGCACTGGTGAGCACTTGGGTAGAGTTCTTCGGATATCGAAGTGGTGATTAGGGCATCGATATCAGTCGATGGATTGGGAAATTTTCTTACGCAACACTTTCATTCATACTTTGAAATGATTTCAAGAGGGATCGATACATGATAAGATAGCAATAACGTATAAACATACAGTTGAGTTTGATGTTTTCAAATAAATGCTTCGTGATAAATACGAACACGAGTAAACTTCACACGTGTACGTGTTTATCAACCGTCTTCGAAAAGGAGGTTAATCAATTCGATGTGTATATTTAATTTAGATAAATTTTTCCAACAGACACAGAGGGTACGAATACTTGTGTGGACTTGCTGTAGATAAGAAAGTTCTGTAGTTTTCATTTTGTAGTAAAAGCGAGTGCATGCATACAGCGTGTCCTAGAATCAGTAGCTGAGACGATTCTGAACTACAAATTCCTTTAGAAAAATGTCAGACGGTGCTTCGTTTTTGAATTATTAACGAAAATCACGGACCAATCGCAGAGACCGAGTAGCGCGCGCTCAGCCGCGAAAGCATACTCGATCGCTGCGATTGGTCGGCGATTTTCGTTAATAATTCAAAAACGAAGCACCGTCCAACATTTTTGCAAAGGAAATTGTGGTTCGGAATCAGTCTCAGCTACCCCCACCATTTCCGGTTCTTACGCTAATTCTGGAACACCCTGTATAATAATCGATCTCTTAAACATCGCCTTGGATCGAAGAGGCGGCCGTTTCTGGGGCGAATTCCTTTTGGCGGTTGGATGCTCCTTTTTGGGCGAACGCAGCCGGTTTGGAAGCCGGTCGCTACCGATCGCTAAATTCATTCCGATGTAGACAGTTATTAGGTGGCTAGAGCCGGTGTAAAACGTCGCCATAATGATCAGTTACTAACTAACTGGCCCTCTCTCCTATCGCCGCGATGTATAAACATCCACGTATCCGCGCGTAGAACGGTGCACTTGGCCGGCGTACCCGCGGGCACCGTCGATACTGTTTACACCGTAGTAATTTGCTAATGGCCAGGCCGACACGATGAATTCGGGATCGAGATGTTGCGTGGTCTGCATCTCGATCGCGGCCGAACCGGAGGACCACGCGGCCCGAACGATCGAGGATCGATCACCCCCTGGACACGCCTCTTCTCGTTCTCGTCTCTCTCTCTTATCGTTATCGACCGCTCTCTCGCGAGCGTTTTTATCGATCATCGTCCAGTTTCGAATTATCGCTCGCACCGTACCGGTAACCTAATCGTCTCGCGGCGGATACTCGCGATTAAAAAGAACTTTATCGGTAACGAAACGGACAAATTCTATTTCGAGGGGAGAACAAGAAATATATTCCAGGTTATTGAAAACGAGTTGGTCTCGAAGCATTTTTCTTCGGGGTCGATTAGGTTTAATTTCTTTGGAATTGAAAGTGTCAATAAAATGATTGTCGGCGAGGTGAAGGTGACCTGATTAAGCTTCGTGGCAATAGAAAGGCCCCGATTGCGAAGGGTTAAAACAATCTAAATAAACTCCAATAAACTTTATTTATATTTTACCAACATAACGAATCGAAGGGAAATATTTTACGTACGTAACACGATGAGCAAAGCTTTCGCAATATTCTATACCGACCTGAGTTTTATAAATTGAAATAGATAATTGCAAACACGAGTTCACCGGTCAGCAACGTATTAAGAATAAGAATACCTGCTTTCGAGTTTTTATCTAGAAAGATACTGGTACTTGATTTCCACACGAGTGACGCCCCTCGATCGGGTTTAAGTTTGAGCTAGGCTTTTTATTTCATCGTGTCGGAATGTACGGCCTAAACGTAACGGCCAATGTCTCCAGAAGCCAACAGGCGCCTATAACTAAATCAATTAAAAAGGAAAGAAACTCTTAAGTCTGTCTATCGAACCGCGACACCGCGATCGCGTTTCATAACGAAATAATCATAAAGTAACACGCTCGAAAATAATATTTCAAACGCGGCCCGCGCAACTGTGTCGACTTAAAGTCGAAAGAACGATTGCCCGCGCGAGAAATAAGCGGTTACGGGCGGTACGTCGGCAGATAATATTTTCAGAAAATTAGATCTGAACGTCGACCTAATATTACGTAGCGGAAGGTGTCATTATAGCGCGTGTATTACGCGTTTAGCCTGAATCGGGTTTCGCTCGAGCACCGTGAGCGCGATATTGCCTGACCCTCTTCTTGCGCCCAAGTTTCGTTCAGTGGCCGCGCCGATCGTTGCAGCAACGCAGTTAAGCCTGCGTCAGTTTTGATCGGCGGATCATTTGGCTGGCAACCGTTCGATTTATCAGCCTCGAGATCGTTAGCACTCCGAAGGGAAGCCCGTGCCTTCACGACGCCGCTAATTAGCTGACGCGCATTAATGGCCCGGGACTCCATTAAACTGTAAAATATTTAAATAACTCGACGACGGGCGTGCCCAGCTGCGAATTACTTGTCATAAGTCAGCCTCGCTGGACTCTCCCAGTCTCGCAGGTTCTTTGGATACTCCTCCGCCCGTGAGCCGTAATGCGTGTTCGATGGTAATGGCGCCTTTTCGTTCAGGAAGCTGACGAGCTCCCGTAAATTAATACTTTTGCCGGTGTAACTCGTTCCTAATTGTCGGGTAATCGACAGAAGCGGATCCGAGCTTATTACCTCCGGACGCCCTTTCCTCTTCTGAAACGTTTCGCGTAAGATCAATTTCAAAACGCTGGGCCCTTGGGGCCGAGTATTATTTTGGTATATGAATCAAAGTTGAATTTCTATCGGAATACTTGTCAGACGTAATAAGACTCGAGGAGTTATTTTCGTAGACACATTTTTCGAGCAACTAGGGTGTTAATATAGAAGAAAAGAGGCACTTAAGAAGGTTAATATAGAAGAGACGATCACTTAAAGAAGGGTTTTAGAGGGTAGAGCTAGAGGAGCGAACGGTGGGACAATGCTTGTAAGAAAATGTACACGAAAAGTGCAATATATGGGCGAAAATAAAAGTAGCTCGTTAACTATCATAAAAATAAACACAACGAGGGCAGGGCTTGAAGTAAAGAACGCTCGACGTATATCTTTTTTCTCATTTCCCTTTTTATCTCTTTTCGTAGTCATTTATTCGTCGTAGAAGAAAACGAAGGTAAAAGGGTTAATAAGATTACGTACAATGGACACCAATGTTCGTTTTACTCGTGAAAAATGAAACGAGATAATCGTTCGACGACGTTGCCATTCCCTCCGTTTCGTTCGAGATCCCCGATTACAACGATGATACGTAATTATGCTCTCGATCGGCCCATCAACGTCAACGTTCTGGGAAACGGTGGGTTTCCATAATCGTGTCGCCGGCGCGATCCACGATTCGCTATTTTGCGCGTAAATTCTGTTTTCGCATCGAACGCCGGGGATCATGCGAGAGAGTAATCGAATTTCGAAACCTCGTTATTATCTTCTTCGTTCCCAGGGGACGAACGAACCGCGAGGTCTCTTCGCAAAGTTTTCGCACACGTCGTTTTAATTATTTACAAGGCAACTTACACGCTAAAAAATGCTTATACAGTCGTAAAACTTATCGCAATATCGTTGAATATTCTGATTAAAGAACGCGTATATAAATAGTACGTTTACCTTATCTAAGAGAATGTGCGACGGTTTGTTGTAAAAGTAAACAAATTACGGGCTGCCTTCGATCAGCCATCTACCAAACGCTCCCTGTCGCGACGATGACATTCCTTCGATTCTCAATTCATAAACAGCCGGCGAGACCTTCCGCGTTGTACGACTCGATTTTTGGTTAAAAAGTGTTCGCAACAGAGTTAGTTAAAAAAAAAACAAACAAACAAAACGTCTTACAGCGTTTCTCGTCGCGACGTCGAGAATTTTATCTGGACGGACATCTTTCGATGACGTTTACTTAAATGTTACTTTTGGAATCGCAAATACGACGTTTTCGATTCAACGATCGGCGCGAAACGAACGGTTGCGTTCGCGAATCATCTTTGAAATCGACGGACGTATCCATGGACAATTGCGAACTCGAAATGCCGTGACGATTCAGAATTTCCAGCCGTGCGAATCGCGCGACATAATAAGTGCCTAAATTTCGCAAAATGTATGCCTCGCGGTGGACTGATTGCGAATCCACGCGGATCTCGAGATGCAAAGTTTCAAAGACGTTTCTCGAGAATTTCATCCAAACGCTGAACGCGTCGCCTAGCCGATACTGTAAATTATATACAGTATTAGACGCGATAAACGTCCAGTTTCACTTTCCTCCTCTTTCTCTCTCTTTTCCCGCTACCGTTCGAACGTGCGTAGTCGGCAATGTGACGTTCAGCGAGAAGGTTGAAGAAACTCGTTTGTACATGGACAGGTATATCGTTCTTCTCTCAACCCTTTCATTCTCACTGCAGCCACGCGGTTACGTATTTAAAATCATCCAATCGAATGCCACCTATATCTTCGAACCTGTGAATATGTATCAATACCTATTAGTTCCGTACAGATAGCGCCCGTATTTTTGCATAAAATAGAATTTTACTACGGTCATTTAAAATACATTTCTTTAAAACCTGGCGACAAAGTGGATGTGAATCGTTAACAGTTGTTTAGATACGTCGTTACGGTACGACGTTCGAGTGTCGCTTGCAAATATAAGTTAGGGAAATTATGACATCCTTGAAATACTGTTTATATATAGAGCGTTGCGACGCCGATTATCACAAAATTACTTGCAATTAAAATAATACGAAATAAGTCCTAAAATTGTGTTCGATGTTTCTCCGGTTTCGGTTTTCGTTAACGTGGTAATGAAAGGGTCAACGAACGGGAATCGGACGATTCGTTGGTTCGCGATCCGCGCGAAAGAGCAACGACAACGCCAACGACCGTCCAGAAACTGATTCGCATCGAGTCTTCCGAAACGGTCGTCCTCGTTGTCGACGCAGATGCGAACGCCTGAATCGTCGTATTTCCGCCGGAGCTCGAGGTCTCTCGCGAAGGAATCGTTTCCGCGAAGCCAGTCGTCCTTAATCAATCGAGAAAGTTACCGAATGCCATGACAGGCGGCGAACGAACGACGATAGGACGTGCCCCGAGAACACATTGCGGTTCACGATTATCGTCTCCGATTCATTCGGTGAGGGGGGCGCCCGCATGCGATTCGAAACTATACAAACGTTCCTAAGGTTAGATTGCGTAACAAAGGCACGGGTGATCACAGGAGGATAACGTTCGACCTTTCTTCGCGTACACGCTACTAAAAAATAAGTACGAAGCGTCCGACCATTTCGGGGTGAGTTCTTTGGCTCGTGTCTCGCCGCGATACGAGTGCTCGACACTCTCGTCGAGGCAGGTTGAGTTCACTCGATCGAGAGGGGGAAGGGGAACGGCGATATTCGATATTCGGCAAGAGATCACGATGGATCGACGCTTCGCGGTGGGATCTACCGTAGCGGCGTCGAGGCGTAGGCACCGATGGTAGAATCACGAGGAGCGATGGTCGTACCTAGGTTCCTTTAGGCTGGGGACCTCTTCAGCTGATCAGGTCGCCGTTCTTGCGTAACATCTCCAGGTGAAGCTCGTACTCCCTGGCCTTCAGTCTGAGGGAGGCGATGCTGTTGGTCCGTCTGTCGATGTCCGGCAGCCCGACGCTACCCGTGGGTGAACCTTGCGGCGAGCTGGCCGTCGGAGGTGGCTGAGGGACCGGAGGATGCGGCAGACTGATCGCCGGTGCCGGAGGTGGCGGTGGCGGCGGCGGGGGCGAGCCTCGCACCAATTTCGGCCTCTGGGCCGCCGATATGTTGGCCAGAAGGCTCTGGAAGGACGCCGCCGACGTGTAAGGCAGAGGCATTCCGGGCGGTAGCAAAGGTGGCGGTGCCCGATGATAGGGATGACCGGTGTAACTACCAGGAAGGACCGGTCCGTGACCCAGAGGTGGGTAACGAAACGCGTCGAAGGGTTTCCGCAGGGCAAACGTGCCCAGGTGGGCGAAAGGGTTCGGCAAGGTCGGCGCCACGACCGCCGATGGTGGCGGTGCACCTGATCCCAAGTACGGATTGTACGGATGCGCCTGGGGCCCGACCTTCTCCTGTTTCCGCCACTTTGCCCGTCGATTCTGAAACCAGACCTGCAACCAAACATCAATTTTAACCTTTCGCCCCGATTCGCCGACCTTACTCTTACGCGAGCCAGAGCTTTATTGTTACGTCAGGTTAGCGATTTTAAGTTCACCGGAGATGAGAGTTTAGTTAAGCAACAAATCAAATAAATAGGTTTATAGAATCTAGTGAGAAACACCTAGTGACTTAGCCTAGTGTTCTCGTCAGAGTTGGGCAAAACCATACGATACACGAAGATAACCGACGATATTCGTATCGTTTAATTCATTGAAAAATATTCAAGAGTGGGAACGAGAGAAACGTTATCCTCAAATATCAAGTAATCGTATTCTAGGGCTTCATTGTCGCATCTATTCTATCCTAGCAAACTTCCTCTAATTTAATTTCCATTTCCCCTCGCATAACTTACGCTTATCGAGAACCACCGTATACGGGGGATGAGAAATAGCGACACGAGCTCCCTCCGCCATCTTTGTGCTCGGTAACGCTACTCGGAAGCAATCCACCCCTATGTCTATTTTCGGAATGCGGCCTCGTTGCTTCAATCGGCGCATTCGAGGAAGGTAAAGTCGAAGAAACGAGGAGCGATTCGAGAATCGATTTCCAAGTCCTTTTGCAATAGGTTTCAAGAAACCTGTTCATCCGATTCCGGGTCAGAAAGCAAATAGTGTTTCGTTCGCTGGAAGTCGTTGGGGCAAGCCGATGGAAGTGCGAATTCTGGTTAAAAGTGACGCGTTCTCCCTTTTTCAGGAAACTCGCGGTGTATCATTATTCCCGCCGCTGCTGGAAGGAAACCGAAGATATCGCTGCGAGGCAGCCGATCCTCGCCGGTCTCTCGTTTCCTTTCTCTTTCGTTTTCGCCATCTTTCGCCCTTCGTCCGTCTACCTGGGCCCCATTCGCGTTTCTCCACGAGAATTAACGAAATATTGGCCATCGTAAAACCGTTAGCCGGGGCGTTCTCTTTGGCCCACTTTTGCCTCCCGAAAACAGGAGGAATCTTCCTCTACTCGCGGGAATAAAGAAAAACCGATCCGGTTGCGTCGACGCGAGACTTTTCGCAGTCGAACGACATCGATCCGGCGATCGAGAAACGAAACGATCGTCTTTCGTGATGCGTCGACCGTTCCAGCGCATTCCATCGCGGAGGTTCTCCGAAGACTCGAGCTCTAATCAGTTCAACGGAAGCTCCCCTTTCCCCCTCGTCAGCCTGGCCGCCATCCTGTTGTCCTTATTTCGTCCTTCTCTCCCCCCCCCCCCTCCACCCGGTATCTTTTTCTCCTTCGTTTCTTTAACGGAGTTTAATTCCGGTGCTGTTGGGTCGATTCTCGTGTTGTGCTCCCTGCACGAATCTTCGATTGCGACGTTTACGTCGCGAACGTTCCGCGGAATCGAGACAAATGGTTCCACTCCGACGAATTTCGGTCGTCGTGTTCTCGTGACAGGGCGCAATGACGACACGGACACGCTCGGCAACCGTCGAGTCCTCGTTGTCCACGACGATGGAGTCGGGAACAACACCTCGTACGCGTTCTTCCGTAACCGCGAACAAGCGAAACTTCCAATGGAACTTTTCGAGAAGCAATTTGTAACGAAGGAGGAGCTCGTTGCTTTCTTTTCTCGAGCGGGTTTCCAGTTACCCACGAGGATTGTTTGCTTACTCGCGAGGGCCAGGAGGAGCAATTTCTTTGAAAGGGGTTGGGATTGAATCGTAGGGGCCTGTATGCGCGGAAACGCGTTATTAAAGGTTAGAGAAATTGGACGAAAAGCTTGTGTCTCCATCGTGGGATGGCTTTTATTGTTCGTGTTATTTTTACTTCGTCGTTTTTCTACTTTCTTCCTCGTCGATATAGAACTATACATTCTTGATAAACAAATATCATCAACCTGACATTTGTTTCTTCAAGAGAACTTGTTACCTGCAAATCATGCACCAGTGTCATTGAGAAATAATTCTTTTATAAAGGACGAAACAAAATCCATCCAAGATACATAATCCATTGGTAACTGAGATTCTTCGTTAAACTAGAGCTTCGTGTCGTGTTCCTGCTCTTCGGAAAGGTCAAAAGTACCGCGGGGAGATGTAGACATGTTTTGAGATGACTCTGCGCATCGACGATCGATCCGGTCGACGCGATAAACGCATTTCGTGACTCGCTGGATCGTCGATCCTAGGGTAGTCTGTCGCTGACGAGGTTCCCGATGCCTCCTACACATTTCTGTGCTTCTATTTCTTGAATGTCTTGGGTCTTGGAGAGCCATCTTCTTAAGGAGACTCCGTCTTGGAAACGCACGTTAATCTTTGATAATTAATTACAGGGAAAATACGTGTTCGACGTGTACGAGAGTAGTTTTATTCAGTCAGTTTTATTTTTATCGCCGTTACGCGACAGCGAATCGAACTGCTTCGTCAACTCCTGACCAACGAACTACACTCGCGATACATTTTCTCCCGCGTTCCTAATCGTTCGATTGCGTAATTACGTCGCTTTTTGCGGCGACCTCGGCAGGGACACCGCACAAAAGGATCAGATAGGAAGACTAGCGAAACGTGTGTGTTCCTCGGATGGGTCCAGACACGCGGGACCATGCAAAGTCGTTGCTAGGCGTACGGGGAGGTAAAGGTGACGGGGTGTGGGGGGTCGGGTGCCAGGACCCCCCACGGCGAGCAGGATTGCCCCCAGCAGGGAGCTAAACATCCGACTTGCTGCTTTTAAAACAAAACGCAACCACGATCCGCCGCCGCCGGAACCTAGTCGTTTCGTGCTTAATCGTGCCGCATTAATTACGCGGACGCCGGTTGCCTCATCTCTGTCTCTCCCCCTTTCATCGATGCTCCTTCTTCGGCCGCGCTTCCTCGAACGGAATACTCTTCCTTAAATAATCGTGCTTTACGGTAGATCAGAAATTAATATCCCCTGGAGGGAGTATTCCTCGACGTTGGGGTACGTACATCTGAGCCCAACGGCGTTTCGCTGTCTATCGACTCGCTACGTACTGGTACCTCAAGATACTGGTACCTCAAAGATAGAGTTCTAAGACGACATTGAATCCCAGTAGTTATCACAGCCAAGTAATATTCCGTATTGCTTCGGATTCCTTTGTATTCAAGCCTTGAAAAAAAATTCTTGAATTTCCGTGAAGGAACCGAATCGTCCCCGACGGGGCGATCCCTCGAGGCGTTTCGTTGAATAAACGCGCGTTTATTTCGCTGTATTACGGCCACGGGACAATTTACACGTCTCGTGGCCGAAAGGGAATATATATTTTTAGCGAACTCGCGTGGATATCGTCGTGGTCCGCGCGGATCGTGTTCAGGGATTCCTGAAAATGATTAACGCGACTGTGAGCCCGGGGTACCCGTGTCATTCACTTAAACAGTGGTTCTCATGGCGTGTGCTCGTACAATAACTCCGAAATCCGGATAAATCGTCGATTTGCGACGGATGGTGACGAATTTGCAAGTATAATGAAAACGCGCCATTGGCCGGGCGAGAAAGACACGCGTCGAGAAAAGGGAAGGTCGCCGAAGTAAGAGGAGAACGAGCGGCCAAAGCTTACGAGCGGGTAAATACCGCGAATAAATTAAACTAATTGAGCAAATTGGCCGGCTGTTCGTGCAACTAACTCGCGTGGACACTTGCCCGCTCGGGGAATCGTCACGTGACTCTGAAAATTCGCTCCAAGCCCACCTCTGTGCCGTTCGAGCTCGTTTCTTTTTTATCGTGCTTTTGGAATAGATCGAAATTATATCTCGACTCGTTCGCGGTAATGGAATAATCAGCATTGCGAGCAGATGTCTAATCCGATTAAAGATTTCAGCTCGTGACAATCGAGTGGAAAGTTACATGTGAAAACCTGTTCCTCCAATGTACCGATATCTCATAAATCTTTTCTAATTTTGTGTTCATTTGCATTACATTCTTGCTCTAATTATTTATCGTTAAAGGCTTCTTGCGTCACTCGGGCAAGAAACTGGTAAAGCGCAAAGCTTGTAAACAGAATTAAATCGTTCGACTCTTAGCCCCTTGAACTACAACCACGTGCGAGACTCGTGGTCGGATATTCGGGCCAAAACTAATTATCACGAGCCTGGCCCGCGCTGTATTGTTCGGGTCAAATGTAAACGTCACGTTTTGGTATCCAGGCTGTTGGAGCTTAAATCGTAGCTTAACGGCTTGACAAAGTTAAGCACTTGCTCGCAACGCTAACCAACCCGCTAATCTAATTATCGACAAAACAACCGTCGCCGCTGTACTCACCTGTATTCGCGCTTCCGTGAGACCGATCTTCATGGCGAGCTCCTCCCTGGAAACAAAATCGAGCGATCAGCGAATCGATTAATTAATAATCGCGATAAGTAGTCGTGCTCGGGGCTGTCGGTGCGTTTGGCCTTCTATTTTCTCCGCAAGAAATTAACTAGATTTCCATTCGAAACAGACGTCGTATCGAATGTTTTATTCAACGCGTTAATCTTGATCGTGGCAAAAAAATAGCGCGATATAGTCGGACGAGGGGAGAGAAAAACAAACCGGCGATATCTGCGCGACAGAAATATGATCGTGCATTCGTTAAGGTAATTAGGTTTGCGGCTGTCGCACGGATTAGCCGATCGAGCGTTCGTAATATATCACTTAATTGCATTATGTCTCCTGGTATTATGCATGATTTTCAATTCAATCGGCGATCGATCGAAGCCAGCGCAACAGAGTGTGATCACTCTCATGGCTGCTCGTTCTTGCGCGAATACATAGATAATCTCTGCGCGCTTACGCGTCTAATAAAATTTATTCACGCGTGTAACTACATGCCTCGAGGATACCGCGATTATTTACAACAAATTGAACGATTGACAGTCGCAATCTTAAAATCGCCGACGTCTTGCGTAACGACGTCGTCGACGCTTCCGCTTTGGGATTAGCTAACATTGGCTCTCCAGTACCGAACGGACTTTTCGTCTTCGTTCGATTTCGAATAAAGCACCGTGGTTATTGAATTTTTTACACGTTTTTCTTTGGTGGAAGAAAGACCTTGCTCGCGTTTATTTATTCAGACTCGACACATGCTTGCTATTCTATCAGTTGCATAAAACGTGTCGACATTAAACGTAACGCGAATCGATTTAGAAATTGTAATTTAATCTTCGACACGTTCGGTATTAAATCGAGCGTTATTGCATCCTTTTGCCAGGAGTAAAACGCTACTAAAACGAACGACAACGAAAATATAACCGAGAAGCAAAGTTATTTTACTAGGACGTATTATGAATATTCTCTATATAGAAATACTAATTGAAATATTCTGTTTACGCTGATGTTAACAAGAACCGGGATAACTACAACATATAATAATCGTCGTGATTATTATTTACGTAAATGTTAACATACCGTGTCAGCAAGAGAAAAAGAAATCCAACGCGTGTCAATAATTAGTAGACGCCGCACGTATTGATGTTTATTTAATATGCATGCTTTTTGCACTGGATCTTTATGGGTGAAAAAGTAGACGTTCGCGTTACGAGAAACGATGACATCTTGCGAAATATCTCGTGAAATTTATAGTGCGCGAAGACGACGTTCATTTGCATCCGTAACATTTACTTGGTCCGATATTTCTTCCGAGTCATTTTACTATAACGTTGGCGCGATAGGAATAGCAACTTTAATAAAGCATCAATTCGAAAGATATCAACGCGAATTGCTACATTTTTACGAGTTGTGTAAATACGATTAAGAATTGAAGACCAAATTAATACCGCAGTTAGGACAAGACTTCTCTTGTTTTTACTTGGATTATATATGTATGTTCGGCGAGTGCGATAAACTAGGGATTATGCATAATCCCCAATAAAGTTGGTGAACGCGATAAATTCTGGAATATTTATCAAATTCACCGTAGCATACAAACCACACCTGATCTTTTAAAGGGTCAATGCACGCTACACTTACGATTTATTCATTTGGATAAAAGTTTAATTTACTTTTTATACATACTTATTTATATTTACATACTTATATTTTATATTTTTATGTATATTTCTTTTTTTGGTATCAATCAATAAATTCTTTCGAGTCAAATAGCTAAGAAGCAACAAATTTTTATTCGAGTATCGCGTAGCTTAGCTCCAACCTCGCGGTTATTTCGCGCAGTGATTTCCAGATGGTGTTTACATCGAATAGCGGCAGAGATTGAAGAGGTTTAGAGGATCGGCGAGCGTTAGGCAACTTTCACTCTACTTTCAGGCAAAACGAACACCGGAAGCCCCTCTCGTTTCTCGATTTCTGGGCTTTCTGCGGCGCCGAAAAGGATTGACCGATGATTACGACGTCGGTGTCCGACGAAATCGCTGAAACATCGCCGCGTGTGTCTCTCGGTGGAGGGCCCGCGGGGTTTCTCATCTCGCACGCAAATTGCTCAGATGTTCCACGAAATCGCAGGGAAATCTCGATGATTATATCGCGGCGCACAGAAGCCGCTTGCTCGGTTCGATCACCGCCGTTTCAATCTCGTGCTTAGGCGCATTCGAGCACCGGGAGCCAACGTTTCACTGCCCCGCTCGAAATTACAGGGACCCTCGAACTCGAAAATTGACTGCGTCGATTTGCGCCGCGCTGTGGATTCATTACTACCATTCGTCCCTTTTATCGTCTCCTTTTCCACCTTTCCGCGGATAACGCACACGCTCGATTCCTTTCGAGCTTGGGAAGCCCCGAAAGTTCGGCTGATTTTCGGGATTTTTAAATTTTGATGGGCCGCTGTTTACAGCGTTTCGCGAATGAAAAATTCTTCCATCTTTCCGAATTCAACCAGTCAGTTTGCGACACGTAAGTTGCGCGGCGAAAAGGTTAATCATCTTATCATAATCTTGAAATTTCAGAATATGTTTTAGTTTTCACTGAAATTCCAGTTTAAATAGACAATGGTCGCTACTTTTTACTCGTCACGAGACGAAACACTGTGTACTCGTCGAACACGGCTGACTACTGGTTAAACGCCTAAAATTCGAGGGTTGTTCGTGCCTGCCTCCCTTAGAAATCCAAGATGGCGCCAGGACGCGATCCTATCGCGTATTTATTGCGCGTGACATGTTTCTTTAATAAACCTTATTTATCGGTCGGAGAAGGGTGGCCGAAAGGAAAGCGTGCATAAAACTGCTCGTAAAGATTTTATGTCCTCGTTGCTTTTTAATCTACGATCGATTTCTCACGTGTAACCGGGGTAGCCTTAACGCGACGCTGAAGACCGCTCGGGCAGCCCGAACGGGGAGCACCTTGGCCTGAGTAGTAATAATAATTTAGCCTTTCCCTTTTTCTCCGGCGTTGCTCGCGAGCGTCCTTCTGGATTTAATAAGATCACGAAATTTCGCGGTTAGACGGGGCGTCCCTAATTACACCCGCCGTTCACTGCGACTCGGCTCGACTCCGCTCGGTTACCCTGGATTCCCGCGTATCGTTGTTATTACGTATCTCCCCCTTCTTCGATGTGTCCTTGCCATGGGAAATGTGTGCTAGTTGCGGAGTACTCTGCGATACACGTACGGAGAGATTAGTCGCGCGTTCGACATAACGGGCTGCGCGAGGCTCCTTGCCAGAAGCCTTGTGCAACTCGTTTCGCGAATCGCGTCACTCCTCTGTCCACAGAGACGAGCGAAATTCTCGTTAATAAGGAATCGTAACTTCTTTCGCTCTTGGCGCAGTGTATATTTAGCAGAGATCGATCCCAGACAGGTCCTCCTCGGGGTTGTGCTCCTGAAACACGCGTAGTTTCCGACGCTCGATGGGTCACGGCCTCCTGAATATTAGCAACTGTGTGAAAATGGTGACCTTTCGGGCAAGTTTGAATTTTCAAAGACGAGAAAAAGTCGCAGAAACTCTGGTCTGGCGAGCGAGGCTACTTCGAAGCTGGAAGCTCATTTACAGACAATGCAGCGCGACCATTAACGCGATGGAGCAACCGGGAGTCGACGTCTGATTAGACACGGCTTACCCTTTCCTTCTTATTTAGTTCGTCTCTCGTCATTCCCGCTGCTAATCGATCTTACTGGATTACGAACTTTAACCTTTTCGCGTTTTCAACTGCTCTTTGTAGGAGAGGCCACGCAGACTCAGGCCCCGATGCTCTTGTGCCAAGCAATTATTCATCATCGTACAAAATGATTAACAGACAGATTATTCGAACGCTGTAACAAAATTTCAAGATCCTGATAGCGCTACGAGACAAGAAGTTTCGCTAGTTTTGGAGCAGTTCACTGGAACAATTTTCTTATGTTCGAGAGACTCGGGTGGAACGAAATATTTAAAAAATTCGACAAGTTCTGCACTTTGCACATAAAAACCAAACCGCGTTCCAGAAATTTTAAACTCATCCCCTCTGCGTGATATTTATCGAGCTCCCGCGCCACAGATCTTTGACTGAAATAATTATTACCAACCATCCACGCGAATAAATCGTTTTCTGTGACAGTGTTTACATATATAGACAATCTAAATTCATTATATATTACAAATTAGTAATATGCCTGATTAACAGGAATATTTTGATGGAATAAAAAAGTAATTTTAAATTACTACTACTTCCAATACATTTTAAAAACCGTTTCGAAAAATATTTTTCCAACACGTAATTACGCTGGATTCTAATTTCTTAGATGTTTACGTTGTACCAGTAATGGAGCAAAACGAATCGTGCACAATTCAATAACGTAACATAAAACATAAAATATCGTGCATTTATTACTTATTAACGAAACGAAAGGAACTTTTGGGAGAAGCTGACATTATTCGAATAAACGTCTTCCCACTTCTGTGTCTGGTCGATGACGTCAGGTGTATTTGTATCGCGAAAACGCTCGTTTCCTCCCGTCGAGGTTGAGACACGCGTTAATGGTGTTCGCGATCGTGCGAACCGTGGACATGCAAGAGAGGAAGTAAAACGCTCGCGTTTCCTACGATATGACGTTGTTGCCGCAACAGCCACGCTCGCAATCATGCTTCGGAACCAATGCGAGAACGGAACCGCAGTTTCGTAATCGCGTCGTGATAGAGCACGCCGAGACCCGCGCTTTGAATCAAAGCGACCGCTAAGTGGATTAAACTCGAGCTTCTTTGCAATCTTTCTCGCCTTGCTGCCCACTCTATCTGCTCCTATTTTTATTCTACTTTTCAATTACCCGCGACGACAACTGTTCCGTGGATTGGGGGCGTGCTCCCATTCTCCCCAACGTGGATTCCGATTTGTTTTTTATTTTTATATCGGGAGAATTTTGTGGGAAAAATTACAATACGGAGCCTTTATTCTCGCGATATTCTTTGGGCTCAGAAATTCAGTACGTATCCGTGTTGATTTTCGTGCTGCTTTGTCTATCAAGACTGGTTTATCAGAAAATTGTGAACGGTGACTTATCTATGGGCCGTTGACGTCATCCGCATTTAGAAAATATTCTGTACGTATGGACGCGTGTACGCGCACATACTGGCCTCTGTTTTGCTTCATATCTCGCAAGTGGCTTATTATGTATTTATGAAATTTCGTGTAACGAGTCACGATGGTATGCGGAGCATTGGCGCCATTCGATTTTGAAAAACATTTGACGACGCTTTGAGGAGATGTTGACATAGATTGTTCACTCGACAGGCAAAGTTCTTATCCGATGTAAAATCTCGAATGTCCAGTGAAAGATACAAGATAACTCGTCGGATAACAGATTTTTAATTATAGAATATTATCGCCTTATCCGAACAGGAGCTTATCGGAGTAATTATTAAATCGAATAATCTGACCACTTTATCGATCATCTAATATTTCAAGAAAAACCTCTCCATACAACCTCTCCTCTTCCAAGGTTTATTCGATCGGCGTTATCTCCGCCTATTAAGGTTCTGCAACAATGTTGTCGTGTTTTTTTTTTTCTTCTTTCGCTCTGTACGCGTTAATTTGTTCCCCGTGTCGTTTGTTCATTCTCGTTACGTTACTCGTCTCGCCTCGTTAAGTTCATCTGTTATCTGGAGCGAATAATGAATAAACATCGCTGGTAGAAATAAATTACGCGAAGCTATGCAAAAATCCTGCTCGAAGCCAGGAACGAGACGGTTGTTTCTCTCGTCGAACGAGCCGATACGCACACCGACTAATTTGCAACGCGTTCGCTCGATCGTTATTTTTGCACGCCGCGCGTTCGCTTCGTCGGATAGGAAAATAACAGACGGCTGTACGCGATCGAGTATTCTTCAAAATCCGAATCGTAATTACATCGCTTTAATGATATTACCATTCATGCCGTATTTCTGCGATAATTAATTTGTACCGTTGTGGGAGACTGGTTCGATAAGAAGAGGGCTACACCGCGACGATAATGGAACGTTCCCGATAACGGAGTTCTCGAATAATTGCACGTTCGGATGATGGAGGCGCGCCTCAAATTTCACGTCGACGGGATAACTGGTTTCTAAGTGAAGCATCACTTTGAATAGATAGATTGGAATGCCCTTCTGTTTAGTTGATTTGCTCTTCCTTCCTGTTTTGCAATTTTTTTGTTTTTTTTACACCAACGAATTTTCGTTGCTTTTTTATTCGCCTCGATCATCTGTCCCCTCTTCTATTTTTATTCATATTTACAGATTATAATATCTCGCACTAAAAAGGACAATGTCCTCAAATTTGATTTCCTTGAAAGAACTTATCTACGCGACGTTAACAAACATCTCTTCCTCAATTTTTATCAATTTTATAACTTCATTTTGCCCAACTCCGAAATCGACCGCTCCCCTGCGCGTCGCATCAATCGCCAAGCGTTGAAAGAGTCGTGCAGAGATTAATTTGCAACGCGTTCGCGCGAGTGGTTATTTTTACACGGCGGCGGCTCCGTCTGAGGTTTTCGCGTTTCCACAAACCTCGTACGATTGAACGAAGAGGAAAATAACAGGTGGTGTGCGCGATCAAGACCAAGCGAGAGAGTCGGAGGGAGAAAGAACGAGCGCGAGTGGCGTGTGCGATGCCGTGCGGTGCGGCCAAGAGGCTTGGCGCGCGGGTAATTCGAGTAATTGCCGGACAATTACATTATCTAATTAACCTCGGAGGTCGGGCCAGTCAGTCGCCGAGCGCTGCCGAGTCCGTGATTGTCCCTAGTGGCGCAACGTTAATTATTATTGTTTAACACGCTCGGAATCGTCGTCGTCAGCCCTGGACGTCGTTTGATTTGCGGAAATTCTAGCTTTAAGGGAAAAACTCTTCCCCTTTTTACATGTTTCTTAGATCTCTCCATTGTGCGTCACGCGATCCTGGTCAGTCGCCCTCGGGGCTGCCAGGTCTTTTCTTTGTTCGGGATCGTTCTGTTCATCCTTTCCATTAAGGCGTCTCAAATAGGCGCACTTCATTTGGAAACCGTTTGATGAGCAACCACGGCTTCTTCGATAGATCGAGCGTTAGATAAAGATTGCACATACGTTACTTAGCATATTTTTACGATAAACCGCGAAAAAGGTACCTAATTCACGCCTCAGCCTGATTATATCACACGGTTACTTCGTGTGGTGGCGCGTTCTGTACTCGGCACTAGAGGGACATCACGCGTTCGCACGTTTCTCACAAGTACTCGGTTTCGCCTAACATTCATATATAAACGATCTCCAACCGACTACCAAACATCCTGGCGTCTAAGGCCTCACTGACGAGTCCACTTAGCAGGCCCAGGACACGAAACGTTCCACAGAACCGCCAGCACACTCCGTTTCTCCAGATACGACTGCAAATTGAATCCGATGTTTTGTTCGTCGCTAAATAACACCATTACCAACGAGAGATCCTCTCGAGACCTCGTCATTCCTCGGATTAGTTTTCAGAGCAATGTTGGCGTGGCTTAGAACACGTGTTGGATATCAATCAAAGACGATTCTCGAACGTTTTTAAATTGCCAGGACACGCGTAATCCTTTGAGACCGGTCAGTAGTTTTATATGTCTCGAAGGCGCGTACTGAACGTGCCAGTTCTGTGACGAGCAAGCCGATAGAAAAGCTGGTAGCTACGAGGTAACACATCCGTACATAATGCGATGCGATCCATCTCGACTCTAACGATCGGGTTGGTCAACGAACAACCCGCGGAATTCTGCCATTAATCTTGGTATAAATCACACGTCTCGGACGCTGCTAGAATGTTGCGCTCGAAACGGCAATTGCCGCAGAAACGACACGGCGATGGCCGAACCATTTCCACGATGTTCGAAGATAGGATTGCTTTCCACAAAGTTGGCCAGGATGGAAGTTAATTCGGTTTAAATTGTAACAGTGGAAGTAGTCCTTGCGAAGTGAGGCGACTCCGTAGGAGTTTCTCTATTTCTTCTGAACAAGACTTATTTTCACATTTTTTGGATGCTATGAATATTTAGGGATACCTAGTTTAAATTTCAATTAACATTGTTTACACTTAACTTGATAGAACCCTTTATTTACTGAATTTCTCAGAAGTTTTCAAAGTCTAGACGTCCATCTTGATCTTGTATCATCTTATAGAGTTTACAAGTCCCGTCAGTAAATAAAGGGTTAAAGACTTTAATCGACAGGTACTCCTCGTCTCGTACAATGTCCCTTCGACCCGACACCAATCACGTCCAACCTCCCAGTATCGTCGTAAAACCTAAATGACGCAGTTTGAGACTCCTAGGGTGCGCAATTAACAAAAAAGTCGATTTTTCAGCGAAACAAACCAGAACCCTCGCCGCTACGATTGCGATAGAGCGAGACGAAATTGATGTCGGTAGCGGGCCGCGTAATGCGTGCGAAACGCGTGCGTAATTCGCGCTTAACACGCGTGCGGCGTGGAGAGGCAATTACTGATTAGCCACACTGTCGTCGATCGAACCACGAACGAATCTCGACGAACCTTTGCCGCGCCGTTCGTTCTTCCTTTTCGGGATCCTCACCGCGAGCGGTAAGAAACGAAACAGCGCGAATAGGAGTTTCGCAAAAAAATTCATCCCGCTTTTAACGCGGAAAGAACAAATTGGGCGCGACGGGATCATCCGCGATACTCGCGTAAGGGCTCAGACCGTTCCACGTTGGATCGATCATTTTCTCGGCTCGAGATCGAAAGATTTTTAGGAAATTGAGGTGTGTCGTAGGCTGGACGATTTTAGGAGGGATTTAAGTCATCGGTTTGGCCTCGAGTTCGTGAGGGAATATATACGAAATGCAACGTAGTAGATATGGTTAACACATTGCGTTGCCACGCGGTAGCAGCAAAGAATAAAAAAGAAGGATCTTCAACGATCGGCAATTAGTCGAGATTGGTCGAGATTGAAATAGTTCAATAGACCATAGGGTCGAGGTGAGATGCAGTCGTTTTAATTCATAAATCGAGCGCTCCATCGGCATCCTCGCGCTCTGATTGGTCAGTGTTTTCCGTTGATATCTCTTCAACGAAACCTCTGACAACATTTTCGCTAAGGAAAAAGTTGTTACAATATTTTTGGGACACCCTGTATATCCTTATCCGATTAGGACAGACGTCGATCCGTTGCATAACGTATTCTGTACAATAATACCTGTTACAATCATCGAGACGTACAATACCTAACAAAACACCTCTCTGCGTTACCACTTCCTCGTTCCTATTATCGCCACTTCGTTATTCTATCTTAACTACACGACGATTAGCTACTTTACCATTCCGCTACTTATCCCCGAACAACGAGTGTTCCACTCGTAATTCCTCCCCGGTGAAAAATTCAACCGAAACGGTTACACGAAACAACGCTAATTGGAAGAACGTGGGCAGAATCGATCGAGTCGCGACACACGATCGTTTCGTTTCGCTCGGAGCTAGGTGCCGTGAGCGGCTCGTTTCTTCTAATGCAAAGAGCGAAAATCGGGGACGCTTCCGGCCGAGATTTTCGACGATGTTTCTAATTAGCGGTGGCGAGAGCACTAATCTCATTTGCTAAGAAACGGATCGGTAGGAGCTGGCGGCGTTTCTAATCGGGAGCATGACTCGACGTTCGATTAATGACAGGAGATGTTACCGGTCAGGACAAGAGGATGGAACCTGAAGGGGTGGGTGGGGGGGGGGGGGGGCCCCGGGCCGGAGGACAGGGACGGGGGACGAAGGACAGGGGCCGAGAAGGCAGGCGGGAGAGCTCCATGGAACTGGTTCCGTTCCACGGATCACTGGAAACAATCATCCTTATTAAACTCACCACCGACCCACCCCACGGATATAAAGGTATTCCTCGGAATGATTTACCGAGAACCGTGTTCCCTGCCCTCTGAAAACAGGTGGATCTTCCGTGGCGCGTTTCGAGCGATAGATTTCATAAGTGAAACCAGGATACAGTTTCTTTTTTTTTTTTTTTTCTCTCTTTCGGAGCCCTGTCCCCTCGTCGATAAGAGACAAAAGACGGAGGGAAGCGAGAAGAGAAACGAGTGGCAGGAAAAATATGAACCAATAGCGAGGTATCCGAGCTGGTAGGAATCGGGTGGAACGATTAGCCGAGCCACGGTAGCTCGAGCCACACGATTCTAATCTAAATTAGATCTTAAGAGCTCGTAAAAGTAAGTGGCTGCGTACCAGGGCTTACGACATCCTCCGCGTATAGAAATCTTTCATTCAGCACCCGATTTCGTCGGGTCGATCGATCGGGACGAATTTGACGAGACGTGTTTCGGAGTCGGAGAGCTTGCTTCCTCGCGAAAATCGCACGAGGAACGTCATAGGGAACGGCGAGAGTGCATTTCGTTGAACCGATCGCGCGCGGCTCCTCCGTAAAAGCAACTAATGAATATGCATCAGCCGAGAGCGAGACTTTCCTCCTCTCGGCTAGTCAATAAACCTAAGCGACCATAAAATCCAATTAGTGTGAAATTAATACCGCAACACGGCGTTGAGAGAGGAGAAAAAGAGAGAGAGAGATAGAGCAAGGAACGATCGCCACGGGGGAAGGGATTAATTTATATGAAAACGGCAAAAAGGTACCCGGCGACTCGACGCCACGGAGGAAATGATCCACAATAAGGAAACGATAGATTACCGCAAAATTGCTCGAAAAAATCGATCGATTTCTTTATCGAGACGCGATCTATCATCTCCTCGGAAATTGCAAAATTAACGTTCGCTCCTGTTGTTGGACTGGTCGAAGAAAGGAAGAGCGAACGAAGCCGAACGGAGCCGGTCGACTACGGTGTTCACGTCGATGGGATCCAACGGACATTAGCGGTCTTATCTCGAAACTGCGAGTCTGGACTTGGAATTTCGAGATAAGACCTGGACCCAGGACGACCGTAAGAAGACGGACCTTGAGTTTTTCGTTCGCAGTCGTTGATCAAATTATTAAAGGCGAAAGAGAGGATTCTTGAGGAAGCACAGATATGAAGGCTCAGCTCTACTTGAGAGGGGAAATAGGTTTAGGACCATGTTTTTTTTTTTTTACCGATTTGCATGACATTTTTTTTAGCAAGAAAAGAACGTATATAATTTAATGAAACTTTGAGATCATTTTATACATATGTTCGAGTAAATGTAATTTTCTGAGAGTATTTCCTCTTTTAGTTATTCATCTCAAAGTATTCGCATATCTTTATTTTATATCTGTTGGTTTGGTTTTTTGGAAAACAATCGTGATCATAAATGGGGTCGTGAATGAAAAATGTTTAAGAAGCCCTGGTTTACCATCTTAGCTAGTTCGTTGAGATGATTCGTTATTTTATTTTTACACGTAGTACTGCAAGTTACAAACAATAATCCTTGTTGCGATAAATGTGTATGTGAGAGCAGCGTGAGTGGTTTACACATGTATAATATGCAGCAGGGCATCTTAATACTTTTGCTCAAATTCATTACACTCTCGAAGAATAATTCGAAGAATAATTCGGAATAATTCGGATTGCACGGATGCCATCGTAAATTAGATCGCGATTTTAACTTTGCCCTCGTGGCCAGCGAATTTCGATCGGCAAGTCGCTATCAATGGCGCACCGTGGCTGGTTCGCTTCTCTGCATACGTACATCCCCTCTACGTTCGTTAATTACGAGAACCCATACCGTGGCCGCAGGACCGGACCTATTACGAGCGATTACACCGCTATTAGTTACTTCTACCTACCGGGTGTTCCGTGGCATGAAAGCAGCCACGTCCGAACGGTGGGGGGGAAAGGAACGAGACGAAGGAAAAAGCTACCCAGATATATTGCGATACACCCTGTTGCCGGCACGTTACCGCGAGCAATTGGATCCAACCTACGGGAACTTAATAACGTTAAACTATCGTTTTGACGCCGTGGAATTTCCATGACGACGATCCCCTCCCTGAAAAACTCGATGATCGATGACGGAGTACGTACTGTTTCGCCGACCGATAGATCTTGCAAGTTTTCCCGGATTCCAACGCCAGTCCCGTTGATCACTCGCTGTTATTACTCGTTTGCCTATTATTTTTACCGATACCGCGGTTTCGATCATCAGATTATTTTCCTCGTGAAGCGTTTTCAACGTAGAACTTCGGTAAATACGATCTGAGGATCGACGATGAATCCGCTATACGTATACTTCTGCTAATTTTCCGTAAAAATTGTTCGTTTCACTGGATTCTCTAGCCATTAACGATCAGGATCCATCAAAATTAGAATCCTATCGTATTTTAATACTTCGACTGCCAGACCGATACTCTTGAAAATTTCTACTTTAATTAAAATCTGTTCATAAATTATTAGAAACTACATAGTCAAATTTTTGTTCGTTTTTTGGGTCCTAAATTCACCTCTTGAGTTTGACCATACAATCCGGGAACATCCTATAGAACAATATTTCAAAATTCGCATAATAATGGGAGCGTACAATGGGATCGTACTACGTACCTTAGTAATAATAAACTACTGGTAAAGTGTTAATTTAATCACGGATCATGAATCTTGAAAGGACATCGACAGTCTGTATCTATCGCGAACACTGAATCAAGAATACCTCAGGAAAAACCTCAAAAATCGAAACATCAAATTAGTTTCTCTCAACAAATATAATCTTCAGCGTCTATTTTCGTTTTACGACGGCGCCCATGGCCCCGAACCGATCGTAAATTCGTTCCCAGCTAACGAATCCATTAAAAGACGAATTTTTGGTGACGGCGTTCGGTGGTCTCGTTTGAAACGGTTCCAGAAACGTGGGAGGAAAGCGCACGGGAGCGGAATGTTTCGGCTAGGAAGTGATACCTTGACTCCGCGTGGCCCCGCTGCATCTGGATCCCGTTACAACGGGGAGCCTGGAACCCGACGAACGCGGCTAGACACCTTTTCTATCGTCTAGACCTGCGGGAGGCGCACGAGCCTCCTATCAGTCCCGTTCAAGGTGCACCGTAAACTCTCGACGAGGAGGGACGATGATTCGAGGAATGGGATCAACGAGAATTCCGTGCCACGAGCAGGAAAATTGTCGTGAACCGTGGTAACGGCTCGGCGCACGAACGCCGTGATTTATATTTATAACAAGAACCGATGATGGTCTTTTTTGTTGCGCATAGAGGCGGCCATTAATTTAGCGCGTGTTTGCGTAAAAAAAAAAAAAAAGATTTCTCGGCTGGTTGAACTCATCGGGCTGATCCAGCGAACCGTTACTCTCTATGCAACGAAGAAGACCATTATCTCGATATAAATGTAAATCACCGTTCGCGAGGTCAGTGGTTACGTTACATTAGTTTACGGCCGATCGCTGATATCGCTTTTCAATTGGCTAGCAAATTATCGTAACGCCTGGACGAATTGGGATTTAGTACTGGGTTTAAAATATATAGCTCCCCGAGGTCTCATCGAGCAATTATATTAATAATTGACTCAAACATCTTTAAAGATTTCTTAGACGGTGAACTCGCGCCAGAGAACCGTTACTTTACACAGACCACTATCTCGATATAAACACAAAACGTCCTCTACGAGCTCGGCCATTACGTAATTATTACGTTCGTTATTAGATCTAGCATCGCATTATGCTATCACGAAGAAAATAGACACGATAATCGTAATTGCTGGTTGAGACCTCATAGTAATAATTGCTCGTCGGGACCTTACAACAATAATTCCACCGAATACGATAATCGTTCCAAGCTTGCCTCGCAGAAATGGTCGAAGCTGTGCGTGCGTACTGTACGCCGACGAGTTAGGGTATTATTCGAGGGGGCCGACAAATGTATCGAGTAGCACCGAGCATTTCTTTGGACTTACCTGGTAAACACGTCGGGATAATGAGTTCTCGAGAAAGCTTTCTCGAGTTCCTCTAGTTGGAAGCTGGTAAAGGTAGTCCTATATCTGCGTTGCTTCCTTTTCGGGGCAAAGTCGTCGGCCTCGGCCTCGCTCTCAGGGCTGGTCGGCGCTGCTCTAGGGTGGTTGCTCTCCTCCTCGGGCCTCGACTCTTCCGTGGAGATTCCCATTTGAGTGGATTGAGGTGTCGTGGTCGTGGGTGGCGGTGCCGATTGCTGGTGAGGTGGTTGGCTCACCTGATTCACCTGGCTCGAGCTGCTCGTGCTGCTCGCAGGACTCGTCTGCGGGACAGCTTGCTCGACGCCTCCTCCTCGCGTCGAATGATCTGTGGATCGAAAGGACGTCTTCGTTTAGTCCACCGACTTACCATCGTCCTTATTTCACTTGTTATTATTTCGGTTTAAACGGAATTCGGTGAGAACTCGTTGAGGAGAAGATATTTGGAAAACTCTTCAAAGTAGTATGGATGCTTCGAGGAGTCCAACGAATGCTCTCTTCAATTTAGGAGTAGAATTTGTCGAGAAGAAAGCATTTGGAAAACTCTTCAAAGTGCTCTCCATACTTAGAGGAGTCCAACGAATATTCTCTTCTCAAGAATGTTGTAACGAACACAGAGCAAATAATAATCTTATTTCTTCGATAATTTACTAATCCAGGGCAGAATACTATCGCTCTCGCTCTCGATTCCTCCGTCGAACTCTGAGCTCTATCTGACGAAATTATCCAGAACGATTTGTAACGGAAAACCGCGGTCGTGGTTGGACGTAATCCGAAGCGTGCTGTCGCACGGTCGAACGGTTATAATTAAACTAAATCGCGCGGACCATGGTTAACGTTGGTCCTCGACCGCCGAGTTATTAACGATTCAATTGGATTCCCCCGACTGGCCAGGGAAATCCTCGTGGTTTAGTTTCCGCTGCCAGCAGGTTCAAACGCCACTGTATTAGAGCTCTTGGAATACTTGGAATATTCGAAGGCATTATGGATTAAATACAACAAACAACTACAGGAAGTTCCGATCGTCGTTCCAAAAATCAAATTTTCATAGACCTTGGGATTCGCAATCAAACTCTGTCTCTAGTGCTCCGCTTTCGCGCGCAGTATCGTGATTGAATTCATCTCGAAGTCTGATAAACAAACAGAGCTAGTGCCCTTTGGCACGAACCTTCCGAATGGACCATTCTGTAGTCGAGGCATTTTCGGGAATCTATTTCTCAGGATATTTCCCAGGGTATTTTTGAATCAGGTTGTATGCACGACCACGCAGGTACGTCGAGACACAGCGAGACACGGAGAGACGAAGGAGGACAGAGCTATCATTCCTTTCACCGACCTTGCCGCATTAATGATCCCTACAAGCCCACACTTCGGCACGTTCGACGCCGTGAGTGATCATGTAACAGCGCTCGATTCGCTTGTAACGACCAGAATCATTTTCACGCGCGATCGATACCTCGACATACCAGCCGAAGGATCCCACCTCGTGCTTACAAGCTGCTACTGATAATTCGCATCCGTAATTTGCAAAGCTGTTTTAGCCCTTCGAACCGGTTTCGTCTCGCTAATGAATTTAGCGAGGATCCCCCGATTCCTCGTTATAGTTAAATTTTCGATGCGGGAAACGGTCGTCCATGCGTGGGTGTCGTACGAAGGCTAGGAGCCGATACGCGGGAGTACGGAGCACAGAAGAGCTCGAACCAAATCTTTTTACATTAACACATTGACGCCGGGTTGCATCACCGGTCATATCGTGTCTGCTCCTTGGGGCGGCGTGCATCACCGGTGAGTCATACAGCGTGCTGAACAGTGCAACCTGATACCGCGCCGCCTCGGTCAGTGTCTTAACTGTGGCACGATTTTGTCGCGTAGGGTCACGGCACCGACACTAAAAAACCGCGCCGGTGTCAACTTGTCAAACAAAAAACCAAACAATTCTGTTTAAATTTTTAAAAGGCATAACATAGAGAAAAATTGAATACCAAAAATTTTTTCAAAGGTTTCCACCAAGTGATGAATGCTCGAAATTCGACCTCGTGAGGCGAAATTGTTCTTTCTCGTCGTCGTGGTTGGTCGAGAACGATTATCCTCGTGCATGGCAGAGGATATCGAACTTGGCACCTCCTCGATTGGTTCTCCAAAAGGCTCGATATCGCGCCTCGAAATCCGTTTAAGCGAGATCAAGCCACGAAGGTTCCGCTCGGCACGGGAAAACGATGGAAGGAGGAACAGCCGTTGTTAGTTGGGCCGATTTATCGGGAATGAGTTTATAATGCAGGTAGCCTGCACGTAATGCGAACGATAAGCAAGATCTAAGCCCGGCCGAGCCCCCCTTCTCGTTTTTGTTGGCTTTCGCGATTAAACGTTGAATACGTCGTGCGTACGGGCGAAGAGTTCGCTCGAGGATGGCGTAGGTAGCCTTTAACATTATAACAGCATTAATGGGCCCGAAGCCGCACTTAATCCTCGTTCGTTCGTTGGCCAGTTCGGTTCGTTATTAACTGAAAATTACCGAAACCGAAATCTAATTCGCGTAAACACTGTAATTTCACAGCCGGGAGGAAGCGACTGCTCGAGAACGCTTCGAGCTCCAGCCATCCAGCCCCGTTCTTCCTTCGTGGAACATTCCCAATTTCTACGCGTTCCCAGCTTTTGAATTTTGATTTAGTTCGGACATTAAAGCAGTCTTTCTTCGAGTCTCAAACTTCTTCGATACTTGTCCTTTTACTGAGCTTGTAATACTGGATGGTATTTTTCAGAACAAGTGTACGTTTGAAGGTTCATTCTTCGATTAAAAATTATACTCTGCAATTTTCCTAGAAATTTTATTTTCATTTGGTTGGTCAGCTTTCGGTTCGTATTAGCAAAAGGATTGTCTCTAGCAACGTTGACCAACATTCCGATACAATACCAATTTTAAAAGATTCTACGTAAACAGTTGAGTTCGGCAGAATTATCGATCGGAAGGTCTCGAACAAGCCAAAGAGAAATCTTAAAATTATGATCGTCCGGTTTACAAACGGAGCAAACAAATTTTCGAACAAAACGTTGCACGACAGTCTCGCGAGTGGAAGATCCAGCCGGTTGGCAACCGCGTTAATTGACTCGTCGTTAATTCATCGACTGGTATTGAGAATTTACGATGTTAATTTATTTCTTCTCCCGAGCGGCTACGCGTTCTTACACTGTATCGCGGATGCCCGATTAGATGCGTCACGCTCGATTAGAGGCTTTGGATGGAGTGATTTCTGAGAGAGCGGCATGAAAATCTGCCAAGTCATTTTCTGTCATATTCGCGCGCAACTATGTACAGTTGCTCGCAAAAGTGCGCGCCCGAGTGTTTAATCGATTTGAAAGTGGAACAAGCAATTCTAATTTACTCGAATGTAAACAAAAGATCGTGCTCGATAACGCTTACCTGTATATTTTAGACTCGAGGTGTTCTTTTCTCGGGGTACTTTTAGAGAAATTATTGGACGAGGTATTACAGGTCTCTGAATTTTTTTTTTTTTCAGAGAGCAAAATAATATTTAACGAATGATAATAAAATAGTAATTTCGTCCACGCAATCAACAAGAGGGCGCAGAAAATTTGTACAAAGCCGGAACGTACGAAGTACCAAGAAAATAATTATAATATGCGAGGGATGGTTGCTTTTGCGAGTAGCTGTATGTGCCAGCTTCGAACCAGTCGTATGCGAGCGCGTATTAGCCTGGCGCATTACGCGCACCGCGTACATACGATCGCGATTTATGGGCATACAAATTAGCGCGGCGTAATAAACTAATTAGCCGACTCATTGAGGCCGCTTGTGTTTCTCGCGGACGTGTTATAATGGCCAACCTCAACGTACACGCAACTACTCTGGTACGATGGTCTTGCGTTTGCCCGAGGTCTCGAGAATTTTCCACGACTTTCTTCGTCGATTTCAACCGCCTCTTTTTCAACGACGCGTAATATTCTAATAACTGCTCCGAAAGCTTCCGAATCGAGCCAAATATAAATTAATAGCTGAATTCCTCGTTAACGCGGAAACGAATAGAAAAGTTACGGCTATTATCCAGTGATAATTGCAATTGACATTAAAAATATTTGCATGTCGATTACTGGTCTCTCACTTCCCGGTACATTAGGTAACGAGTTTTAGCTTTCATTAGTCAAACTTGGGCATATTACAAAACGAGGAAATGATAGCTTTTAGAAGTCGATTACGGACACTCGTCTGGAAAAATAATGAAACACGACGGAGTCCGGGTAAAATTAGAGAGAGTTTGAGTCATCGATTGCCTTCGTTGTTGAAAAAAAGAAATATATATATATATAGATTGGGGATTAATCATGGTGCTTGACTTGATTAAATAGTTTAATGGGAAGGATCGTTGTTCCGGTGGGTTGATGTGAATCACGGACTCGGGACGTCGGTGTACCGCGACGGGTGCACGCCGAACGAGGTGTTTTTACATCGAATCATACTTGCAAATTCGCGCTAATAGACGCATCAATGCGTCCTGTGACAAGAACCGGCGACGGTCGGACGTGTTCGATTTCTCGGCACGATAATAACAAGCAATTACGAATTATCGGCAGTCCCTTATTCAGCCTGTGGCTACTCACGCGATAGCGTTGCGGATAGGGCCCGATATTTACCTTCCGGATGCAGGTTGCGCCCGCGCGTTCGTTTAACATTTCCAGCTGAATTAATTAGCCGGTACAATGTCCCGATAGCAATTGCAACAATGAAGGAACTTTCAGAGAACGATCAAAAGATGTGAAAGTCAGCTCGTGTGGGGCAAGGCGGAGTCGAAGTGGGCAGAAAGACAAGGACGAATGAACCTGACGAAGCTGACGAAGCTTTGGATCTCACGTAGAAAGATCTTTAGTGCTTACTTTTTTTTTTTTTTTTATTGGTATTCAGAAGCATAGGAGAAAAGTACAAAATTATATAAGTATAATCTTATCTTATCTTATTACTATATGTATAAAGAGGAAGCGTTTGTTTGTATGTACACAAAAATTTCAAAAACTACTTGAACGATTGACACCAAATTTGAACAGTAGCTTCCTTTCGAATCAAACTCCAAAAAGTGTGAAATGCGTGGGTAACCTAATCTCTCCTTATTTTATTTTAAACTTGGCAACTTCTCTAACACAGAATTATTTTTGTAACAGAATTTACTGATTGCGGAAATTTTTAACATATTTCTCTTCGAATGTATTTGAACATTTCGTGTAGAGAACAGTGGAAGATTATATGTATATTTTCGTAATAGTATTCGCCTTTCGTGAAATGTTCGAGGAGAGGCCCTTGCAATTAGCGTCGGACCTCGATAAGTCTAGATCCGTCGCTGCAGAAGAGGGTCGAGGCGATGGTAGAACCGCTTACATAGATATTACACACGTAACCTTACTGTGAGAATAATCTCGGATTCGATCATAAGAAGTAATTAAGTTGGCAAGAACAAATCTTTCTTATGTCGATACGCGACGACCCGCGGATCTAACGCAGTGGTTCTTAACCTTCTTCAGCTCGTTGCGTGTTTTTAAAGTCCTCTACCCGTAAAACACACCACTCTCTTCTATTTTTCTTTATCTCGCGTCTTATACGAGAACGCAACATGCCCCATTCGACGAGGAGCGTCGTGAAAATATTTGAGAGCACACACCTTCCTCCGTAACAAAGGAATTGATACGATAATTACTCTTGGCAAAGATCATTACGTTTCTCCAATAATTAACTCGACCGTGAGATCGACACCGTGTTTGTTGATCCAACGGGTGAGTTTTTGTCGCGCGACGAAACGCGAGCCCGTTTTATGACTCGAGTGGATCGTTAAATTTTGCGGGTACACGCGATTCCTTGGACGATAAATTGAGTGGATGCAATTTTTACGAACGTAGGTTTTGCAAAAAAAATTACTTTAGTATAGAAAAGTATAAATTACAGAGGCCATCGAGTCCGTAACCTCCGTCAATAAGTAGCACGAGCAGCAACAGAATTATTTGTACGATAATTTTAGCCCCGGTTATAGTAATTTCTAGGTCCTTGGGTTTCTTAAAAGATCCTTCCTCGATAGAAAAGTCGTGTTCCCATCCGAGCAGATTCGAGAACCCCGTCGTAATCTCTCGCGAACGTTACCGTTGTACATTATTCATTCTAAACGTTGGAAAAAACTCAGTCGGATAATTCTCTCCGGGAATGTATGTTTGTCGTTTTTCCACGATTTACCGTCTCAAAGAACCTGTTTATCCCTCGAGGAAAAAGCAACGCTCTTACAGGCATGCGCGCCGCGACGTCAGTCCAACGATTATTAGGACGCGCGTTCATTAATGCGCGGTACGCCGTAACGCAACACGCGAGATTTTTTTGTCCCTAAGCTTCGATGAAAATCTTCGTTCGGCGAAGATGTAATTTGCAAATTGCTCCATTATCCGTCGGCGAGGCTCGATCAACGATTCACGTTCGCGAAATTAATTAAAGGCGGAGAGATAGCGTTGGGGTGATTTGTCGACGTCGAGGGAGTCGCTCGATCATCGATCACTCGAAAATCGAAGGGACCCGCGCTCGTTCTGTAAATAAATGTTAAATCCGTTGGCACGCGGTAGCCTTTGGTCTCATCGTAACGATCGTACCTCGGCTCGAAAGATGATAATAATTTTCATGGACGATCCAGGGACGGATCTACCGTGAAATTTATTTATGGATCTTCGTGTTTCATACAGTGCCAAGTTAATTTTTCCTAGTTAATTGTTTAGATTTGAATATTTAGAAGCGTGGTAGAATAATTTTTCACTTTCGAAACTTATATTTCTTCGGTTATTAATTGTTATTTCCACTGAATTCTCGTCCGGATCTCTGAAACACTTTGAGAAACGCTGCATTCGTTTCGTTATAAATCGCACACAGTATTTTACTGTTCAACGAGGTGATCTTTGAACCGAAAAAAGCGTCTGAACTTGACACGCTGCGCGATAAAAAACGTACGAGATCGATCGATGGAAAACCGAGCATCGGTGTCTATCCGTTTCGATAATCGAGAGGGTCGCGAGTCTGGGTCAATTCAACGCATTCCCTCCGTCGATCGTCGATCGTCGATAGTGATCTGCGAACGATCATTAAGCAGAGATCCCGAATGGCGCGTGGTACGCACGATAAATCACGCTTGGCCACCGATGTGCAATTTACCGGCCCACTAACGTAATTGCACGCATCCTAATCTACATCTAAATACACAGCCACGGGAACACATGCTTCTCCCGTCATAAATCGCCGATAGCGCTTCTCGTTTCTTTTTGCTATCGCGGTTCAGCGAACTCCCGACGATAAAGAGACGCAAGCGTTTCGTGTAAATCGCTTAACCGCGGATTCGTCGTTTAATGTTCATTTCCACGGTTGATTATCGTCATTCGTTGTTCGTCAAGTTCCGGACGTCCTCTGGAAAAAATTCTACCGGGGAATAGGTACGAAAGAAAAATACTGAATATTGTTACCGTTACTATGGTATCCAGTTAAGAACGTACCAAGCATTTCCTTCGACGTTTCAATCCGCGCTTCCGCGTCATGTGCCAATAATTCACCTTCGTGAGATTGAACGCGTCGACTCGGTGTCGCGCGCATTTGTCTCTCTGCGCCGGAGATGCGCAGAATTTTATTCAAGTAATAGATGACGAATAGAAACTCCGTGCGACGATTTATTCCCAATGTCCACTCTGTTGAACGTCATTTGACCAAGCTGTTACTCGGACTGTATAATATTTGTCTTGGAATTCTTCTAATTCTTCCATTTTACATAATGATATCCTCGTCTCCTCAATTTAAAAAAAATAACGAATAGATACAAAAAGTCCTGCGCCTACGTTAATAACTCAGAAAATGTTCGTATTTGGTTAATCGGAAAATATTCGTGCAAAATCTTGGAAAAGCAAATAAAAGCAAACAAAAGCGCAGCGTTGCACTCGTTCGTTTTTTTTTTTTCTTTTGTCTCTAGCTCTCAGCGATCACCGCTGCGGCCGACAGACAGAACTTAAGTACAATTACAATTATCTACGGCAGTTAATTATCCGCAATGTCACCATTAATTACTAAATTGCATCGTTGCCGCGGTGCCCCGCACGGCGTGTTCGCACCGGCCCTCACGTGTGGAAAGTTGCGCGCGTATGAGGCGTTGAAAAAGTTTAATGGAAACCGATAATTAGTCGCAACTATGACGATAAATTTCAAACGTATGCCAGACTAATGTCCGGCAGGCGCGCTTATTACCCAACCGATCGTAGCTGGCGCGTAACCAGACCTATCGGATATTTATTAGAAGCGTCGAATTCTGCATGCTGGAAAATCGAATGGAATTCTACGATAAACGATTTATTAGTCGATATTCGCACGGTTTCCGGATCAAACTTCGGATGGCAACAGCTTAGCTCGTCTTTCAGACACGAAACACGATCGTTGATTGGTAAATTAAAATTCGTAAAAATTTCTACGTAGTTAACATTTCGTCTCGAGACTGTCGAAGAACAAATAATTTCGCTGTATTTGTGCAACGTCTCCAAAATTTATTTTCGTTACCGCCTCGCTTCTGAAATTGAATTTCTTAGTTCCTCGACGAAAAGTCCCGTCGCCCATTTCTGGGTGACGTGGCGACCAACGTGTTAATCGTTCTCTTAATCGACGAGTCTCTCCAAATCCGTCATAACCTCGTTTACTTATTAGTCCATCGTCTAAATTGACAAACGCTCGCGAAATCAGATCCCGTTGCGTTTATCTTTGGGAGTCATCTGCGGCCTTGTTCGTTATTTTTTTCTCCGCGTTGTTTTCCACTCAGCAAACATTTCGCGGTATTCGCGAATTAAAGTAATTGCGGTGGAAGGTATGTCAGAAAGGAGAGGGACGCCACGCGAAACGGAGACGGCGATATAGAGGTCGCGAAGAAGCGGGCTCGGGCTCGTTGATTAATGGCAGGTAATTACGCCTTTTTTTTGCCGTCCTTGTAATTGTTAATAATTGAACGTAATCGTAATGTCTTTTTAATCGCATTAGCCGCCGCGGCGGATTGCGTAACGTGAAAGAATCGCTGAACGTTCTCGCGCTAGCGACAACGGCGACATTCTCCACGCCGGAAGCGCGTCGCTCATCCGGTTTTTCAACGTTCGCGGAATTATAGCGCTTGGCGATTTCAACGACGGTCTAGGCGGGCGCCGCGACGCTCTTTCACCTGTAAAGCGTTGGGTTGGAGCGCGTAGTCGTTGGAAAGCGATGCTAGGTCGTTCTATTAAGAGGTTGCATTGAAAGCCGCTGTTTCTTCGCATTTATTTTAATAGTAGGGTATATAAAAGTGTCAATCGAAATATTTGCCCTCGAAAGCTACTACTTTTTCCCACTTTTCTGGCAAAAGTTGAACCCCTGTTTGGGATTCTTCGACAGTGTCTTTTCAATACTCTCTGGGACTCAAACGGTTAAAACAAGAATTAGAAATGTCTCGTCATTAGTTGTTTCAGAGATAGGCATTGCGAAAATTACTAACTTAATCTTGCGCAGGGTTGTCACGAGTCGAAAAAAAAGGACTGCGCTAAATTGACGAAATGTGTCGAACGCGTAACCGAACGAGAAATTCGGCGATGGCACTCTCGTTTGTTGCCACGTTCGAGCCCGACGCACGGTAGACGAGGAATCATTATGGCTCCTGTGGCGGAAGTACATTATTCGTCGTTGCGTTTTTTGTTCTGCCGGTGAGAATAATAACAGCGTTGCGGGACGGTGCACCGGGGCGCGAATAAAAGGATGGCTGTTTTGCATAATTGTCGAAGCGTATACCGACGGTGTAATCCAGAAATGAGGCAGCTTTTTGGAAGCGGTCGGGCAAATTTCACCTTGTAACGCTCGGGATGCCGCCTCTTCGCGGACCGATCTTGCCCATTAAAGTCGATCTCTCCTCGCACGAATAGAGTGTGGCAGGCGGACGAAACAAAAAAAAAAGAAAAAAGAAAAGAAAAAGGCGAAAGAAATTGAAAAGTTGATAACCCAATGCCGGCATCCATCGCGGAGGACGCTGTTCACGATCCTGCCGTTCGTTCGTTTTCGTTTACCAATATTATGATGCCACTCGATCCACGGTAAAATCAATCCACTTTCGTACCCAATATTTCCGTAATTAATACGAGTCCATAAATTATCGAACAACCACGCAGCGCCACTTCATTAAACCGTCCGTGGCTCGGCGAGCCGTTGCGCCGATGAAACCGAAAGAGGGAACGAGAAAGCGGTAATCAGGTTTTCTACCGGTTTTCCAAATCCACTTACGCGTCGTTATGTCTTGTACATCGGGGGACGTGGTTTCTTACTTTCTTTTCATCGTGGATGAAGTCGTTTGATTTATGTGCGACGGTTAAGGGCCGATTACTCTACCTCCGCGATGCTTTATCTAGTCATCGATCATGGACGGTACAGCCCCGGCCGTGTATTGTGCTAGAACGCTATATTTTGCGATCCTGCCTAAGCGTCGCCGCGAACGATCTCGAAGAATATCTATTAACTTCGATGCACGCCGACTTCCTGATTACTGCTCTCCGTGCGCTCTTAAGGAAAACCAACATCCTGCGGGGCGCGTACGGATGCCTCAACTATAAACTTCCCGTGACTCCGATGTCAAACACGCCATCTACATTTTCTTTAGGACATTTTGATTACACGTTTGAAATATTCTCCTAAAAACACGCGTACAAAAGTTAGGTTTACAGGGCGCGGCAGAAAATTTGACCTCTAAGCTGTATTCGTCCTAGTACGAAAGCATTTAAAGTTTGGAATTTTTTTCACATTTTTGCCACTTCGAGACCAATGAAGTATGTCGTAGCCAGAGGTGCTGTTCGTAAACCCCCGTTGTTAAAATTCATTTTTGTGAAAAACTAATCCCGTGATATGCTTTAGAGGAAGTTTCTAGGACTCCGAGACTTCCTCGGAGACTTTATATTCTCGCGGCTTACAGCTTTCCGCGAAAGCTGGAAAAACGAGCGTCCCATAGAGTCATCAACGTCACTCGCGATAAGGCGTTTTCCCCGAGACGCATTTACCGGCTGCTTCTCGTCCCATTGTCTTCGACTTTCCAACGGAATTCTAATTAAGAAGATGGAAAGATAGGCACGAGACTAGCGTCTAGCGCGCGGGTTATTAGACTTCTGTCCCTTGAACTGCGCGATGGAAATCGAGTTCCGCGGAAGGGGCGAAGGGTGGCCGAGACCTGCAATTATTATTCAATTTCCGTAACTGCGCTTATCTTAACCCGATGTCACAATCGCGCAGCCGAGTTTCGCGCTCGCGTGTGCGTGCATCTCGCGCACTTACATTTGCGCCTTCTCCCTGTCGTTTATGTACGTTCACGCGCGCCTACGTGCACGGTAGGTCACGGTGTGTATCGCGCAGTGGAAGAGAGGGAGCCGCGCGTCGCAGAGGGTCACAATTAAAGCGCATTAGTGCACCGACTGCCGCACGGTGTGCAGTTGCGCGGGCAATTTTCGAGTCGCTGCCACCTTGACATTCTTAACGCCGTTCCCTTTACGCCGTCCAGCGTTTCGTCAGCTTCCACGACGTTCTCGACACCTCGTCTTTCGACAACCTTGCCATTTAAAGGACGACGAGACGTTCCTCTGCCACTTTCCCGGATTATCGACCAAAGGGAGGTTTTTAGGCATTTTTACGCGTTTCGGAGATTTATTTTTGAACGGAGATTCGTAGAAGCTGAGTTACGGTTTAGGAAACTGCGAGCCAGGAATTTATTTGTCGCGCTAATGCTCTCTCGATCCGTGAAAATGTCACTGCAATGGGCACTCGGTCGCTGGAAATTTGGTGCATTTTGCATTGGCACATATCCATCCATAGTATTGGCACTCAGGATTTGAAATAAAACATTTTGATCGAGTCGAGCAGGCACTTAGACATTCCGAGAATGGTTAGGCATTGTGCAGTCATTTTAGCTGAGCCTCACTATTTTCAGGGAGTTGGTAGATGTAGTCCTTCATTCTGCATCGAAAAGTGTTAGAGTGGGTTTTTAGAAAATCGTCGCTTTGAGAGATATTTATATTCAGAGCGCTACGCAGAGGATTTGAAATGAGAATATCGTTATCGAGCCGTGCAGGCAGTTAGACATTCCGAGAATATTGTTGTCTGGGAGAGTGAAGATGCTCCCGTAGATTCGTAAGAACACGACTAGCGCAATTGTCGTGGGATAAGGATCGACGACGGTCGTGGCGGTTGTCATCGTTTGCAGCGACATAAGTCCATTTAATCGCGTTCCGAAAGCCCGCCGAGCGCATCGAGGCGACAACCTGCATGACCCTGGCGTTCAACGCGAGAGGTCCCGTGGCGGCGGGAATAATTAGTCAGGGTAGCAGTGAATCGTCGTTAAGTGTACAACGCCAGGATATCCTCTACGGTCGTCCGTAAAACCAAGAGACCCCGACAGATATATCTGCGATACACGCGCCCCGACGATCGGATGCGATCTCTGAAATTGTCGCCGGGGTCGTTTCAAGGTAATTCTGACGTATTGGGTTCGCTCACGAATTATTCCATTTGTTTTTGGTACAGGATATTTATACTTCTGAAATGTGAGTATGCGGTTATGAATTATATAAATTTTTATTTAATCCTTTCGACCTGGCTGTTTTCTATTCGAATTCTACTCCTTTCTCTTTTAAAATTAGGGTGTATTAAATTAGGGGTTGCCTATAACTTGGAGGCTGTAGCCAGATAAGAAAAGACAATCTATATCAGCGCAAATGACATTCATCTTTTCTTTTCTTTTTTTTTTTCTTTTTTCTTTAACATATACTCCTGTGAGTGTCAATAATATTGTAATCTGCCCAACAGGAACCAGATACATTCCCTGGGACATATATGTACCACTAGGATCGACAGGGTTAAGAATTATTCGAGAGAAGACATCCTGTCATTCGGAGTTTCATGAAATTTATTACTAAATTACTCGATAAAAAAAAAAGAAATGCACGTCGAATTGAGTAAAGGCGTAATGATATTTTGGACGGCTAGTGTTTCACAGAACTTTTCTTGCGAACTCCATAATCCTGCAACGGCGTCCGCGTAACGGTACACAATTAATCCAGCCAATTATCCGACGAACACCTCGGCGAGCATTCGGGTCCTGTTCGATTACTCCCCGACAAATTGTTTATCGAGAAAGTATTACGGCACCGTAAACGGACGGTGGTCCCCGCGAGGATTCGCGAAACGAGACCGGACGTCGCAAAAATTCCGGAGTAGCAGAAGTTTCCGATTCCAATTCCATCGGCGGGGCCCGCGAGTTCCTTTTCTTTAATCTTCTCCCGCGGGCGAGTTCTTCTCTCCTGGTTCGTGGAACCCGGGAGGATTAACCCGTCACAGATTCGGGCGGAGGCCCGACGACCAATTTGGTCTCTCTGTCTCCTCGTCGCCTCCGGTTCTCTCTCGTTCCCGCGGCCGTTCCACCAACGGGCTTTCAGCGAACCCGGGTGTCGGGTTCTTGGAGTTTCACGGTGGTTTTCGTGGCGCTATCCTGCCGCTATCTGGAGCCACGGTAATGTGCTTGCCTTGTCCCCGATTAATCCGAGTCCTCAGGACCACTCTCGGCCGCAGATACGCGGCCACGTCCTTCGACACAGTGGCGGTCAAAACGCCCGCTTCGAGTCTTTTTTTCGTACTCGACCACCGTTGGAGTGGAATTCAACGATCGTTCGGCGCACGTCGAATTTGCCGAAATCCCGTAGACGAGATCATTTTATGATCCTCTCGGGGGGAGGGGGGGGGGGGGGGGGGGGGGGGGGGAGGGGGGGGTTGGCGCGCCTTTCTAATCTATCTATTCGAAGTCCTTCTGGCCGTCGTTATCGCGGCGCAGGAACGCGCGTAAACGGTGTGTTTCGACGGAAAACACGTATACCTGGAACGGGACTTTTCTTCGTCCGCTGGAACACGGTAGTTTCCTCGAATTACGAGAAGACTAATTCCGGTGATCGAAACGACGGGATGTTCCGTGTTGGGTATTTTTGCTTTATCTCATTTCGCATCCCCGATGATGTCTGGTGTCTTAAACGAGGCTTTACCCGAGATCACCAATGGTTAAATAAGTTTGCTAGGACCAACGAGACACGGTTCAACGGCGGAGGTCCTCGAGAGGGAAGGACGCTCGTGGGTGCCGCGTCCTGCGGTGTCGCGTCGTTTTCGTCCCGCCTCGCAGAGATCATCGGATGTTATCTGTGACGTGGAATGTTGCCATAGGTACGAAATACAAATAAGGACTCACGGTCGTCCACGCCTCGAATTAGGATCGGGAACCTTTTAGATGTTATCTGAGATTGGCGCACGCTGCGGAGCCACGCGCCGAACGGTAAGAAGACATTCTTCAGCGGTGCGCGTCGAAAACTCACGGTCTAATTAACCCTTGTGTTGCCACCCATTTCCTTTTGCTTCTTTCGCATCCCGCGTGTCGCATTTTGTCAACTTTACACGATCCTTGTCCTTCTTCCAGCCAAGAAAGGCTAGGTTATCCGTTAAGCTTGTTACAGTATTATATATAGAAATAATTATGCGCTTTGAATCACCATTTCGTTGTCCTTCTGGTTTTCGTCAACTACAGGATACATCATTTCGTTCGACATATGCCCTTTTTGAACGTGCGCAATTCTTTATAGATGAATAGTAAGTTACAACGGCACAGAAATAATTTCCACACCAAATATAATCGAGCATCCAATCAATTTCGTAACGACAGTGCGACTCCTACCAAATATCCAAAAAGTTTCTAAACACCTCTGGACCGCTACCGTCCGAACTCCTTCCACGCACCGCTTGTCTCTTATTCCTTTTCTCCCTCGAGTGCCGCGAGCCGTGTTTAAGTAAATAAATTAATTAACCAGTCGAGTGTTTCGAAATCCGTCGGTGTTTCCGCTTCCAACCGGATTTCGCGAGACGACACGCTCCAGGAGCGAGGCGATCGAAAAATCTAGGCGTGGAACGCGATGCACGCGATTAATTAATCGAGTCAATGCATAAAGCGATACACTGTCAGCATCTGGTTGTCGGCGGAGCTTTGCATCTCGTTAAGACCGCCTCGGCCGCATTATAATTTGCCGGTATTTTTCCTCGTTAAATGCGAGCTTCGATCAGCGTCGATCGAATACAGTCACGCGAGCAATTAGAGGCCTGGGAGGCTGGAGAAGCTTTAATCCGGTCGCGGGTACACGGGTTCTCCGTATCTTGACATTCCGCCGTGGGTTCTCAGAACGCGACCGTTTACCAGACGTATGGGAGCAATTCATCCAGGCAACGCATTCCCCTGTCTAATCCGTTTAACGTAAAGCCGCCGTCGTTTCGTCCTGCTTCTGTTCTTCGATGTTGTTTCCTCTCTTGTTTTTTTTTTCTATTCTGTTCTTTGTCTTTTTTTCTTCGCGAAAGAATCCGCGCGCGACGAGTCAATTCTCTGGAGTCCCGAGGGAACGTACCTCCTGGAGACGAGCGGAGACCGTCACCCTATGGGTGGTCAACGAATTCCCCGGCTTCTAGGGACCGAGTCCAGGGGCATCACGAGAAGACGGCCCCTCGAAAACGAGACCTCGTGTTTTCTAGCCATCGGAAACGTGCCGCGAATGCCTGCCTTCTTGCTCGGCTTCTTCCCTCGCTCCTCTATCGTAACTGGAATCCTCTAGGTGAAACTATCACTTTTTAATTTGGCACAGGGCGCTGTGTGCGCACCAATCCTTACAGATTTTGTGGAAGTATGCAGGCTCAATAATTGGCGATACAGGCCTAGAATTAAATATTCGCACCCTCTATATTTATCGAAGAAATTTGTCCGATTGAAACGAATGCTTCGCTTTTCTAAATAAATTTGCAATTGTAAATATATGTACACGTGCGAAGTTTATTCGTGTACATGACTGTATGTATTAGGTAACCAAGAAATGTCGTTTTTGTATGACAGAAATGTACAAAACGAACGGAAAGAAACGAATTTATTCGTTCGATATCACTGGAAGCACCACGTATTTTCCCGTAAGCATCCTTGCACGATAACAACGCGCGACAAGGAGATTGCTTGAAGATTTAATACTAAATATTAAAGTTAGCTGCCTCGATATAGGTTTCCGCGAGTCATAGCTGTATCCACGTTGCATCAGGTCTTATATCTTAATCTGAATCTAATTGAAACATTTGCGTTACCTAACACTCTTGTATAACATCAGGAAAAATATACGCTCGCGAGTAATACGGACTACAAGAACCCGATGGCAGTCTTCGCAACAGGCTCGGGCAAGCGCCTCGCCAACCACGCCCTCGGCTGTAAACTAGAATCGCGCTTTAGACGATAATACCCTCCTAAACTTTAATTTTAAATAACTCGAGCACTGTTGTCCGCGTTGCTTCGGAACCATATATCATCGACTTTACCGTTTCGAATGCTATCACTGTTCGGAGGCTCGTTAAACGGTTAAACTCTCGCCTAGGGAGATCTTGTTAACTTCTGGCCAACGTCCTGCAGCTATTTCGCGCGTAAAATTGTTATTTTTTCAACTCCGATTCCGGAAGACGCGCAACGTGAATCGGGGCGAGGGTAGGCGTTCGACAATGCTCGCAATAACGAAGTAATTTTCCTGATTATTCAACTCGCGAGCTCTAGCTCTTTCTACTATCTTTCGCAACATAGTCGCTCGCTAAAACACACACTTTTACGACTTATCGCTGTTTTACGCTCGCAAACAGTGCTTTGTCCCCGACATTATTCTTCCATTCTGCCGTTGAACGCATCGGTGCACACCGCCGGTCCCCGAAGGCGCACCGGTGCGCGTTATGTTGAGTCACTCGGAGCTCGTTCAGACCTAGCAGCGTGTTCACCGAAATTTTGCGCGCAGAAAATATGTAACTGTGGGTTCGCACGACGCAGGTATCGGAAATAAACCACACACAATTCGTTCGGATATAGTTTTATTCGGTGGTGTTAACGGTCTCGCGTCTCGTGACAAATTGCTAGACGAGAGTAATTTATTTCGTTTGTCACAGCAGTTTTCTTATCGAGATTACTTAAAATGAAGCGGACTGAAAGAGAACTCAAGCGGTCGAAGGCACATGTGCTCGAACCTTGGCGAACGTTGCACACGCGCCTTCGATTAGCTCGGTTTATCTATCTACACAGAGTTTAAGACGATGCTCCTGACGACTCTGCTAAATCTCATCCGTTCCTGTCACGTAGATGTAATAATTCCAAGCGCGTAGGCAAATTAAACCTAAAAGAGAGTAAGCAGTTCGCTAAGTAAATACAACGTGTCGAATAAATTTTCTGTGCCCGGATTCCGGTTTGCTACTCGGTTTTCAACCTGTCCTTGTCGTGACACAGTAGAGCGCTGCCTTAATTGGAGCGCCGTCCATGTTGGATCAGTGTTGCAATTCGATGGTCGAGCCCTCAGGGACTGTAGCGGTATTTGTAGCTACAGTACGGACTTAACAACCCCGAGGTACCCGAGCTAGAAGGGGGCCAGCGGGCCCCAATAGATGAGAAGTAAGAGATACTGCAAACAGTATTAAAACAATGCAGGAGTCATGTAAGACGATAACAAGAATGGAAATACGCGCTCTAAATAAATGAACGAATGAAATTGAATGCTCGAGAAAAATTGATCGATTTACCTCCGATATCCCCTTTATAGCAACAGTTGTATAAAAAGTTTTAAGAGAGGTATCGCTAGAAGTATGACCCGGTAATTCCGTTCGACTCGTAAATATCGAGGTAATCGACGTCGTACGCGTTTCTTTTTTTTTTTTTTTGGCGAGCCACTCGAGCGACGGAAGCACTTAATGCATCATTTCTGGCGACACGCGGGCACCGATTTCTTCTTCCTGCCGCGATCGTCGTTCCCCGAGTGGGAAGGCCTCCATAAAAGTCCGCACAGGTGTTCGACCTAAACATGGCAACCTTCGAGGAATCGGTGGACGTTTCTTCGTCCGTGTTGGAACCTTATAGGATCGAAGCCACGCGGATTCCCCAACCAACGGTCCCGTCGAGGCGCAAGAAAGTCTGGAAGATTATCGGTTGCCTCCGTGGATCGTGGCCGAGCGCAGCCTCCCTGCCTTCGGTTCATGAATTAAAGAGGGAGGCGCGCGCCATCGGCGATGACACGCCGCGGCCGCGATTTCTTGTCCGGTCTTTCGTGCTTTCCGATTTCCACTCAGACCACTCAGGCCACGAGGAGATCGACGTCGCCGTCGTTTTGCGGTAATTGTTCCCTGGACTGCTCATTCGGACGGACGCTCGATCGGCTCGATCCCTCGATCGCCTCGGCATCGCCGTTTGGTGCCATTAACGGGTATCCCAGCGGAAACGTAAAGTGCTCCTTATAGAACTTTTTGCGAACGAATCGCCGCCACGAATAATCGCAAATTTTAATAGAAAAATCACGTTTCCTACACTTTGGCATTTTTTAACCCCCTTCCACGTACCATTTAGCTCGACGATACTCGGGCCGGAAACTGGTGTTTATCTTTGGTCCGACTATTTATTCACGAGCCTGGCCTGCGATATTCATGTTTAGGCCAGAACGTTCGTCGCAATTCAGACTCGTCAAAGTACGACAAGGGGTTAATGGCCGCGCTCCGTTTGCCAGATCTGAATTATCCAAGACATTTTCACAGCCTACGACTTACAATTTTTTGTTCTGGCATCGGCACTCGGTAGATTTGCATCGAACAAGAATATTTTGGTCTCCCAGCGAACAAACCAAAGTGTGTAAACATCTTCTATAATCTTCCATTAAAACTTTAACCCCTTCACAGTTTGTTTCTAAAAAAAAATTCCGCGAGCAGGAGCTTAGCTCCTTAGTTCGCGAATAAGAATTCCAAGCCGCAACTTGCGTTCTCCTATACTCCTCCTTCCCTCTGTCCTCTGTTCGCTCCTTCTTCGAGATGGACCGTCCGCTTTTTGTTCGCCAGCGCACATCCTGATTGGTAGTTCCTTGATGAAGACGTCCACTTGAGCGGTCGCATGCTCGTCGGAACTCGCGTTACCTTTAATCGCGTTACCCAGCTCCGCGGATCGCGTCTTTGCGCGCGGTTTCCGGGAAACGATGGAAAAGGGAATTAGAGGGCAACGGTGATATCTTGTTTCACGAAGAAAACCGTGGCTTTTTGACGTCGTTCGTTGCGCCGACTTCTTCCTGGACGACACGTCGGTTATTCCCTCCTGGATATAGAAGAACCTCGATACAAGTGTCCTTTTAATCCTTTTTGTCGAGAGACGATCCAAGGTACACGAGCTGGTTTTGTCGGAGACACACATTTGTAGAAATTGAAGGAATTTGTATATATTCGATGCATTTTTTATTGTACAGATTAAAACATACGTAACGTATATCGGATGTATTCCACAATTAATGTAATAATACTGCTATTTCATTTTGCATATAGCCAGTCCCATAAGTATTCCTACCCTCTATGTCTATCGAAAAAATTTTGTTTAAATCGAATGATAGGTTCGATGTTTCCAAATCAATGTTTTATTGTACATATGTATATGAATAAACTTTACGCATGCATGTATTTATAATGAGAAATTTATTTGGAAACATGACATCGATGAAGCTATACTTAGAATAGGCAACCCCTGTATCGGAATACTTCAGCTCGATTCAAAGCAAGAATTCTTGTAAGAATTTTTCTCATGGCGCATACGGAAAATTATCTCTGCGCGTGATTTCCTCGGGAGAGATGGTCCGTTGGTTCGACCAATCTCGATAGAAAGGTCCTTTTACCCCTTTCCAGGGGGAAGGCAATCGACTCGGGGATGCACGCGGAAGCGATAAGGAAAAGTTACTCGGTCCGGTAAATGGAGGAAGAGATATCGCGTCTCATTACATTGCAATTACGTCTGGTCATTATCTTTCGAGGCGCATCGGGGCCTATTTTTCGCACTCCGTCCCTCGGTAATTGCGAATTATGCGCGCATCTGGTCGGGGCATAAGTCTCGCCGGCGCTTCGTAAATTAATATGTTTATGACGGCGCGCGGGAAAACTGGCACGTGAGAATTGGCTCTCGGCCGCTGCTCAGCCTCGCGGCGTCTTGTTTCTTTCTTTTTCTCCGTTTTCTTCATCGATTTATGCATCTGCATATCCAACATTAGAAATGATAATGCCCGCTGCTCTGCGCCCCGTCGCGTCGCGGTTTTTACGGCCACGAATTTGTATGCGCGGATCCAGTGTCACTGGATGCACTGTTGCGCGGACAGTAAAATTACCATATACTTCTCGAAGAAAATTGCAAATGATAATATTGTCACGGCGAATGAAGTCGACAGTTCTGTTTTTTTTTTCGTCGCGAGCTTGCGTTCTCCGAGCTACGAGAAGTATTTCGTTGCGACAGAATTGGAACTTGGAGGTAGATCGACGGGTTCGTTTCTGGAAATTGATAGCGTTTCTTTCGTATTAATTCAGATTTCGTTCGAGAAAACTTGAATCTTAGTGTTTCGGCTCTAGTAAAGGAACGTCTCCCTCGAATCCAATCGTGTAATATGGAGAACACGTGCGAAACGTATGTATATTTCGTAATTTAATATAGCAATATTAATATCTCATTGATCACAAGTGCGCGTGTAGCGTGAAATCTGTGTATATCTTCGTACGTCTTGGTGCGCCACTCGTACGTGTAAACATTTCTGTAACGCGACGATTCCCCGCGTGTACACAGAGGCTGCGGCCCCGTGGACATTGATAAATAATAATAACAACGCCGAGGTGTTGGTACGCGATGATTTTTCTGTCGTTGGGCTTATCGATAATGGAGGTGAAACACGATCGTGGAGAGCGGAGACTATTAATTCCGTCCACTGGTAGCCAGTAGTTTTCCCTGGGAGGCGTTCCCCGCTCGCATTAACTCGTGGAAGCACCTGTACGACTCGGGGAAGGTTCTCTCGCATGTTTAAACTCAATTAGCCACGAAAATTCCATTTCCTTCGCTCGTCATCGGCCTACGCGCACCCGTGTTCCTATACGTGGTTGCATTCCTCTAGGAACAACTCGGAGGGGGGAGAAAAAGGAGTCGAACGCGCGTTGGTACACGGCTGTTTGTTAATGGGAGAAGCGCAGCTGTCCGTGAAGGAAGCTGACCGATGAACCCTGACCTTCTTCGCTTCGTTCGCTCATAATTGCTGGACGTACGTTCAGGCAATTATTATTATTTACGGATGGATAGCAACATTTACATTGGAAGGTGTAGACTTGGATGTGGGACGGTTCTTTGTTTGTTTCAGATTAAAATTATATCTTGGTATATAAAATTGTTGTATCGCGCCCCTTATACCCACGAATAAGAAGTCAAACGTTCCCACGAATCGTAGAGTACGGGAGACCCCTACAAAATATAAAACGAGAATGTTTTATTAGCGCCAGTGACGATTTTAGAAATATTGGCCCTCTGTGCAAGATTCTCGTGGCGTACATTCGCATAGTAGGGACATCGGGCTGCGGCAACCCCTACAAACCCCTAGCCTCCTGTGGTAATTCGTATAGATGCATCGACACAAATGAGAAGCCTGCGCTTCGAGTCCTTTTCCCGCGAATCAAGTTTCTGCTCGATCGAAATTGAATCACTGGGGACGACCACGAATCCGGCGGGATGGTTGCCGCGCGAAATGGTTAAGGGGAACACGGTGAAACGAGAAAGATGAGAGCGAGCGAGAGAGAGAGAGAGAACAGAGAAGGATCCCCTCGCGCGCCGGTCCACGGTATCCTGTACGATACGCAACGGTATGCGTGCACGATTCGGTGCCGGAGGGCATACTTTTAATTTCGCTGGGCCCCATTACGAAAAGTGATATGCACCATTCGGAAATAAATAGCCAGCAGCGAGCTCACGTGCTTTTTGTAATGAGCCGAAGCAAGTTGCGAGCGCGCAAGAAGAGGGGGTGGGAGGGGGATCGCGAGGAAAATGAGGCCCGGTATGGTGGCAGGTAGTGGTTATCTCTCGAGTGAGCTCCCAGTTAATGACAACCCCTGAACCAGGCCGCTCGCCCTGCCTATCCCGTGTATATCAGCTGTCTCTACCATTTCGCATCTTCTTACGACCGAGTTTCGTGATTTCGTTTAGCGATTTCGCATCGCGGCTCCCCCACCCTCCCGGCGCCATCCCTCCAGCCGCCGCGTGGGCTTATCTAAATTAATTTAATGCCGCCGATATCCCCTCGGTAACCTTGATACACGCTCGCGTACGCTTCAAGGCAGCCGAGACACTCGCAATTATTTACGTTGGTTCGCTCGTAGTTAATTATCCTTCGACTCTTCGATGACCTGGTACCGCGTTCCAGGCGTATTCGTGGAATAACCCGGCGTTTACTTTTTCCAA